>NC_069506.1:116026654-116219154 GCF_027579735.1 Bombina bombina
TATATATATATATATATATATATATATATATATATACTGTAGATAAGAAGACTAAAAATTGGTGACATTTTTAAAAACACAACAGCATTACACAGAAAGATTAGATTCGAACTGGAAATGTACCCATGCATATGTGTATATATATATATATATCTCAGTTGAGAAGCAAACATGTTATCAATAGTAATTAGTCACAAGCTTTAACACAGTTAGTACTTATACAAAACTACAAAAATAGAGATGTCATAATAAGCAGACAAGCCTGACAACTCTAACTGCAATATTCATCACTGTCTGAAGCCCAAAACACCAAAATACATTAAAATATATAATAATATTCCACTATGATATAAAGGAAACGTTGGGAGGAACTAGCCTGTATATTATTGTAGATGTATTAGATATTAAAACAATTTCTGTGATGTCCCATGATATTCAAATACATTTCCACTAATAAATAACTTTTAAAGTTGGTGATTCTGCACTAGTTTCAGATTTTACTTTCAGATTTTATTTTTAAAAGCCCCCCACCTTATTTACAGTCTCTCTTGCAGCATTGCAGGCTGCTACACTATAGGTATCATAACCTGATGCAGGGTTCACAGTGAAATGCAATCTGAGTAGCACAGCATGCTGTATGAATCTGAGGTAGGTCACAGCATGCTTTTCAATACACAGAGCCTCAGAGGGGGGTGGGGGGTGAGAGAGATGGAAAAATGGACGAAGAGCAAGGCCATTGCTAGCTTGAGAAAGGATCAAGGGCTTCATCTCATGACCTCTCCCTAAATCTTCATCCATCACCCCCAAGTACCATAACATAATTTCCATATATAAATAGCTCCTATGATCCACCTAATAGTGCCATATCTACAGCTTCTTAAAGGGTCATGGTTCTAATTCATATCAGAGTTTCTAATGCCATTCCACGGTGCACAATATCAGGTGAGATTTTTAGGATATCTGAACTAGAACACAGATAAAATAATCGGCTAATCAGTAACCATGGTTATTAAACATTTTTCCCCTTTAATGTGTTCTCAACAATGTATTTCACCTGCTGGACTTTATTTGATTATTCACAAACAGGCCCTTTACCTTTATTGTGATTTTTTGAAATAGTCAATTTTTCATTTTATAATCCACCACTTACAATGGAAATGTTTATACTTATGTATTCTCTAGAGTCTAAAGGATATTTCCCCTGCAATCTCGATTATGATGCAGATGTCTTTATAACATCGCACTATTGTGACAATGCTTTTATCATTTGTCCTTAGAATGAAAACTCATCCTTGTCTCTTACATAATTTGTCATTATAGAGTTAGAAAAGTAAAAAAAACCATTAGGGTTAATAGTTTCCAATACTAATAAAAATAGATAAACATTATTAACGGCTCTTCTTTATGTGTTTCATAAACATATCCCATATATGTTTCATCATTTTTGCTTGATGTGTGATGCTCTTTAACGCTTGTTAGTGATTTGTTTCAATGTATTGATAAAACCCTTTGAGAGTCTGAATCTTAATGTTTCTATTTTAACTGTAGTTTGAATTCTCTCTAGAGAGCTTTATCACGCATTATAGAATCTTTTCCAGAGCTACTTCTCACATGAGAGGAGGTTCATAGTCTTTCATGCATAAAATGATGATATGAGGTGGAAGTATTAAGAAACTCAGTGAGATGAACTGAAGTGAAACACAGAATCTTTTAGCTGCTGAAGTCTTTAATTAAAACTGCATGAATAGATATGAGAGTTTAAAGCAAATGTAATTCATCTTTCGAACAATGGTTAACTTAAATATTGATAAGAAAAAAAAGTAATAGGTTTAATGCAATGCTACAGCAAATTAAAGGGACAGCATATGTGCCAACCATCAACAAAGAATACCAAGAGAACAAAGCAAAATTGTTTAAAATTGCATGCCCTATGTGAATCGTAAAATTTTAATTTTAAGTTTATTGTCCCTTTAATATCCAATAAATAGTATATACTGGGTTAACTGTCACTCCAGGTGTAGTCAAATTATTGTGTAATCACTGTTTTATGTTTCCAAAGCTTGCAGTATGAACTCCAGCCTTTCTCTTCTTTTATCTAATTTTCTTAATTTTCTTGTTATCCTCTGTTGAAAAAAACAGGATGTAATCTTAGGTTTGTGCACGTATCTACAGCACTATATGGCAGAAGTTTTGCAACAATGTAATACATTAGCAAGAACACTAGATGGCAGCACTATTTCCCGTCATGTATAGCTACAGAAATGTGCACGCTACCTATCCAGATATCTCTGCAACAAAGACTAACATAAAAATGAAGCAAATTTGATAATAGAAGTAGAGAATTGTATTCTCTAAATAATGAAAGACAAATTTTGGGTTTCATGTCCCTTTAACTATATTGTCTAGTGATACAATTCAAGTAGCTCACAAAGTTGATAGTTTGAATGTTTACCTACAATTATGATCACTTGTAGCAAACAACGACATGAACAATAAATGGTCACATTTATGCCAAATAACTGATATCATGTAACCACTCAATCGCTTACAATATTAAGCTTACTATATTCTGCTACACAAATAAAATGAAGGTATAGAGAGTTCTTAAACATTGCGTCAGACTCATAGGGCCAGATTACGAGTGATGCTCTGTTGTGTGCAAATGGTATAAGGCTTATCGCGGCTGTTTACTTGCATCAGAAGTAGCGCTCGTATTACAATTTTAAATTAAACGCATTCGCTTGAGCGCAATTTAATTTAACGCTCGTCAGGATAGAGCTACCTCAGAGCTCTGACTATTTAAGCTCAAATAAAAAGTTGAACAAAAAAGCAAAGTGTTACCTTAGCACTGATGAAGCTGATTGGCTGCTGTTTTTTTCCATCATGCAGCTCACTGGTTGAAGGATACCTGTTCACAGACCACTTACTAGTGTGAGCTAAATAAATTTTGAGGTAAAATATCTTCCTTTATTACATAGAGATGTTCAAGTGATATTTTGATGTCAGATTTTTATAGTTATGCTCAAGTGATTCAGCATATATAGTGGATATAAAAAGTCTACACACCCCTGTTAAAATGTCAGGTTTCTGTGATTTAAAAAAATTAGACAAAGATAAATAATTTCAGAACTTTTACCACCTTTAATGTGACCTATAAACTGTACAACTCAATTGAAAAACAAACTGAAATCTTTTAGGCGGAGGGAAGTAAAAATAAACAATTATTACAGCACTCATTTTTTTTGGGGTATGAGTCTATAAGCATGGCACATCTTGACTTGGCAAGATTTGCCCACTCTTCTTTGCAAAAGCACTCCTGTGCACAGCCCTCTTCAGATCATCCCACAGATTTTCAATCAGATTTAGGTCTGGGCTCTGGCTGGGCCATTCCAAAACTTTAATCTTCTTCTGGTGAAGCCATTCCTTTGTTGATTTGGATGTATGCTTTGGATTGTTGTCATGCTGAAATATGAAGTTCCTCTTCATGTTCAGCTTTCTAGCAGAAGCCTGAAGGTTTTGTGCCAATATTGACTGGTATTTGGAACTGTTTCTAATTCCCTCTACCTTGACCAAGGCCCCTGTTCCAGCTGAAGTAAAACAGTCCCAAAGCATGATGCTGCCACCAGCATGCTTCACTGTGGGTATGGTGTTCTTTGGTGATGTGCAGTGTTTTTGCGCCAAACATATCTTTTGGAATTATGGCCAAAAAGTTCAACCTTAGTTTTATCAGACCATAACATCTTTTCCCCAATGCTTTTGGAAAACTTCAGATGTGTTTTTGCAAAATTTAGCCGGGTTTGGATGTTTTTCTTTGTAGGAAAAGGCTTCCATCTTGCCACTGTACCCCATAGCCCAGATATATGAAGAATACAGGAGATTGTTGTCACATGTACCACACAGTCAGTACTTGCCAGATATTCCTGCAGTTCCTTTAATGTTGCTGTAGGCCTCTTGGCAGCCTCCTAGACAAGTTTTCTACTCATCTTTTCATTAATTTTGGAGGGATGTCCTGTTCTTGGTAATGTCACTGTTGCACCATATTTTCTCCACTTGATGATGACTGTCTTCACTGTGTTCCATGGTATATCGAATGCCTTGAAAATTCTTTTGTACCCTTCTCCTGACTGATACCTTTTAACAATGAGATCCCTCTGATGCTTTAGAAGCTCTCTGCGGACCATGGCTTTTGCTGTAGGATGCGACTAAGAAAATGTTAGAAAAGACCTACTAGAACAGCTGAACTTTATTTGGGGTTAATCAGAGGCACTTTAAACGATGACAGGTGTGTACTGACTCCTATTTAACATGATTTTGAATGTGATTGCTTAATTCTGAACACAGCTACATCCCCAATTATAAGAGGGTGTGCACACTTATGCAACCAAATTATTATTTTTTTATTTTTTTTTGTTTACTTCCCTCCACCTAAAATATTTAATTTTTTTACATTACAGAAACCTGAAATTTTAACAGGGGTGTGTAGACGTTTTATATCCACTATAAGTTTTACGTCCTTTAATAAAGATACACAATTAAAAGAATAAAGGTAGTTGAGTAATAGAGCAGCAAATAAGGCAAACCCAAGACAAACAGGATTACTTTAGCGACCACCCTAGAGTAATTTGATGATTATCAAACTATGGTAGAAGTCATTTTCACATCATCAGGCTTGTAAAGTCATCCAAATAAAAACATTCTGGGTGATGACTTCAGAATAATTAGCAGATTACCTTACTGATTACTTCACAAGCAAGAACAGCCAGTGAATGACTCTAGAGTCATCTCATTTAAATGTTTTGGCCTGTGGGCATATTTCAGGATGGCTTCTGATGACTAGTCTGGAGTAATCGATTATTTCAGAATGATTCCTGGAAGATCATGCTTTTTGACTAGGGTAACCAGATGGGAAGGTAATCAAGGATGATTATATAGAAAAGCAATATACAGAGAAAATAGTGAGGATAAACAAATCATATGAGCTTCATACGAAGATGACATGAAGGAAGAAATAGGGGGTATGTGTTGAGAAGTGCTTGGAAAGACAATAATGTGAATATCAGCTCCTTTTCTGTAACCAGGCCAAGGTGTGTGCCTGAAATAAAGCCCCTATATAAAAGTGCAAAAGGGAAGGCTTTGTCCGAGAGACAAGGCCAAGTTTGAGTTTCTTTGAGGGACAAGAAGTTAAAGGAACATTAAACACTAAATACATTTTATGAGATTATTATTGAGATTATTCTCTTCCACCTTCTAGTCATGTTTCCACCATGTCTAAATCTATATTTCATTGCATACCAGTGCTGACCTGTTTGCACATGTGCAGTAAATCTCCATCAGATACCTGCAGTGTAACCTAGGTTCCATAATGGTGGAATCCGTGAATAAAGGGAGGTGCATAATATGGGGTCGATTTATGAAGCAGCGGATGGTGCTTCCTACCCACTCTGCTTCAGGTCTGTCTGAAGCGGATGTTAGAAGCAGCGGTCGTGAGACCACTGCTCTTTAACTCATCCACCACCTCTGAAATGGCGGACAGCAATCAGCCCGATCAGATACGATCGGGTTGATTGACACCAAAGTTAGAAATGCTTGTGCAATGATAAATGCCGACAGCGTATGCTGTCGGCATTTATCGCTGTGTGGCGGACATGATCTGCTACAGCGGACCATGTCCGTCTGCACATTGTTAAATCGGCCCCTATGTATTTAGTGTATAGTGTCCCTTTAAGGGAGTGTGAGATTAAGAAATCATGAATAAAACTGTGCTTGTTACAGAGTGAGAGTTCCATAGTACACAATTTAAAGGAAAACAAGCTTTTGAGAGAAATGTAAGTATAGGCAGGATTTAGGGAGCTGGAGAGTAGATGAGAAGATCATTTGTATTAGTGTGAATGTTTTTGTGAAGCGGTGTTGGGTTAAGATACTGATTTGTGTATATGTTCAACAGCTTTGAATCACACCTATGTGTCCTATTCAATTTTACATTGCAATTACAACATTATCTCTACCATATTTTGTATAAACATACTGTACTTTCCTTATACTTTGGGTCAATTAATTGGGTCCACATATTAATAGTGTTCAAGTTTAATTTTCTTAGCAATTGTAAATTATTATTACATTTTTATTTTTGTCAACATTTGTATTAGAGTATCTTATATTTTACTTTGTAACTAAAATTGTACAGTTAATAGAGCACTTACACTTAAATATTGTCATATTAGAAAGATACATAAATATTTAATAGATGTAAAGCAATAATGCAGTGCTGATTTGATAATATTCTTCATTATGATAATTGCATACTATATCATAACTTAGAAGCATTTACATTAACGGCTAGATTTAGAGTTTTGCGGCCAAAGGGGTGCGTTAGCTACGCGTGTTTTTTCCCCCCCGCACCTTTTAAACAACACTGGTATTAAGAGTTCTCTGAAGGGCTGCGTTAGGCTCCAAAAAGGGAGCATAGAGCATAATTTACCGCCACTTCAACTCTCAATACCAGCGTTGCTTACAGGCGCGGCCAGCTTCAAAAACCTGCTCATGCACGATTCCACCATAGGAAACAATGGGGCAGTTTGAGCTGTAAAAAAACCTAACACCTGCAAAAAAGCAGCGTTCAGCTCTTAACGCAGCCCCATTGTTTCCTATGGAGAAACACTTCCTAAGTCTGCACCTAACACCCTAACATGTACCCAGAGTCTAAACACCCCTAACCTTACACTTATTAACCCCTAATCTGCCGCCCCGCTATCGCTGACCCCTGCATTTTATTATTAACCCCTAATCTGCCGCTCCGTACACCGCCGCAACCTACATTATAGCTATGTACCCCTAATCTGCTCCCCCTAACATCGCCGACCCCTATATTATATTTATTAACCCCTAATCTGCCCCCCCCCAACGTCGCTGCTACCTACCTACACTTATTAACCCCTAATCTGCCGACCGGACCTCGCCGCTACTATAATAAATGTATTAACCCCTAAAGCTAAGTCTAACCCTAACCCTAACACCCCCCCTAAGTTAAATATAATTTAAATCTAATAAAATAAAATAAATCTTATTAAATAAATTATTCCTATTTAAAGCTAAATACTTACCTGTAAAATAAACCCTAATATAGCTACACTATAACAAATAATTATATTGTAGCTATTTTAGGATTTATATTTATTTTACAGGCAACTTTGTATTTATTTTAACCAGGTACAATAGCTATTAAATAGTTAATAACTATTTAATAGCTACTTAGTTAAAATAATTACAAAATTACCTGTAAAATAAATCCTAACCTAAGTTACAATTAAACCTAACACTACACTATCAATAAATTAATTAAATAAACTACCTACAATTATCTACAATTAAATCAACTAAACTAAATAACAAAAAAAACAAACACTAAATTACAAAAAATAAAAAAAAGATTACAAGAATTTTAAACTACACCTACTCTAAGCCCCCTAAAAAAAATAACAAAGCCCCCCAAATTAAAAAAATGCCCTACCCTATTCTAAAATAAAAAGTTAACAGCTCTTTTACCTTAACAGCCCATAAAAGCGCCTTTTGCGGGGCATGCCCCAAAGTAAACAGCTCTTTTGCATTTAAAAAAAACATACAATACCCCCCCAACATTACAACCCACCACCCACATACCCCTAATCTAACCCAAACCCCCCTTAAAAAAACCTAACACTAAGCCCCTGAAGATCTCCCTACCTTATCTTCACCATGCCGGGTATCACCGATCCGTCCAGAAGAGGCTCCGAAGTCTTCATCCTATCCGGCAAGAAGAGGTCCAGAAGAGGCTCCGAAGTCTTCATCCTATCCGGCAAGAAGAGGACATCCAAACCCGTAGACATGTTCATCCAGGCGGCGTCTTCTATCTTCATCCATCCGGCGCGGAGCGGGACCATCTTGAAGCAGCCAACGCGGATCCATCCTCTTCTTCCGGCGACTCCCGACGAATGAAGGTTCCTTTAAGGGACGTCATCCAAGATGGCGTCCCTCGAATTCTGATTGGCTGATAGGATTAAATCAGCCAATCAGATTCAAGTTCAATCGGATTGGCTGATCCAATCAGAAAATCAGATTGAGCTCGCATTCTATTGGCTGTTCCGATCAGCCGCCTGGATGAACATGTCTACCGGTCCGGATGTCCTCTTCTTGCAGGATAGGATGAAGACTTCGGAGCCTCTTCTGGACGGATCGGTGATACTCGGCGTGGTGAAGATAAGGTAGGGAGATCTTCAGGGGCTTAGTGTTAGGTTTTTTAAGGGGGGTTTGGGTTAGATTAGGGGTATGTTGGTGGTGGGTTGTAATGTTGGGGGGGGTATTGTATGTTTTTTTTAAATGCAAAAGAGCTGTTTACTTCGGGGCATGCCCCGCAAAAGGCCCTTTTAAGGGCTGGTATGGTAAAAGAGCTGTTAACTTTTTATTTTAGAATAGGGTAGGGCATTTTTTTTATTTTGGGGGGGATTTGTTATTTTTTTAGGGGGCTTAGAGTATGTGTAATTAGTTTAAAATTCTTGTAATCTTTTTTTATTTTTTGTAATTTAGTGTTTTGTTTTTTTTGTAATTTAGTTTAGTTGATTTAATTGTAGATAATTGTAGGTAGTTTATTTAATTAATTTATTGATAGTGTAGTGTTAGGTTTAATTGTAACTTAGGTTAGGATTTATTTTACAGGTAATTTTGTAATTATTTTAACTAGATAGCTATTAAATAGTAATTAACTATTTAATAGCTATTGTACCTGGTTAAAATAAATACAAAGTTGCCTGTAAAATAAATATAAATCCTAAAATAGCTACAATATAATTATTCGTTATATTGTAGCTATATTAGGGTTTATTTTACAGGTAAGTATTTAGCTTTAAATAGGATTAATTTATTTAATAAGATTTATTTTATTTCGTTAGATTAAAATTATATTTAACTTATGGGGTGTTAGGGTTAGGGTTAGACTTAGCTTTAGGGGTTAATACATTTATTATAGTAGCGGCGAGGTCCGGTCGGCAGATTAGGGGTTAATAAGTGTAGGTAGGTAGCGGTGACGTTGGGGGGGGGCAGATTAGGGGTTAATAAATATTATGTAGGTGTCGGCGATGTTAGGGGTTAAAAAATTTAATTATAGTGGCGGCGATGTGGGGGGACCTCGGTTTAGGGGTGCATAGGTAGTTTATGGGTGTTAGTGTACTTTTGAGCACAGTAGTTAAGAGCTTTATGAACCGGCGTTAGCCCATAAAGCTCTTAACTCCTGGCTTTTTGCTGCGGCTGGAGTTTTGTCGTTAGAGTTCTAATGCTCACTTCAGCCAAGACTCTAAATACCAGCGTTAGAAAGATCCCATTGAAAAGATAGGATACGCAATTGGTGTAAGGGGATCTGCGGTATGGAAAAGTCACGGCTGGAAAGTGAGCATTAGACCCTTTCCTGACTGACTCTAAATAACAGCGGGCGGCCAAAACCAGCGTTAGGACCCCTTAACGCTGGTTTTGACGGCTAACGCAGAACTCTAAATCTAGCCGTAAGTTAGGTACTGAATTAGGCTTTCATTATGTTTGCTTGTGTATTTGTGGGGAATATTAGAAAACTGACTTTCTCTTTTGAAATCTCTTATTCCTTTATTCAATCCCTCTGTTACACTCCCTAATTTTTTACTCTGCTATTCTTTCTATTTTACTATGGAAAGAAATTAAGGGCTAGATAACAAGCTGAGCACAAAACATTGTTCCATGAAATGTGTGGTGCAATGTGAACACAACCTTACATTCACATTGCACTGAATCATTGCACTCCAATGGGAGCCTCGTTCTTATGCCATCAGACATGGTATTAGAACTAGCGCAATGAAAGGGGTAGGTCACACAGCAATGGACAGCAAATATAAATATATATGAATATATACATGTATATATCTATGTGCTAATATGTGTACATACATATATTAACACATACATATATATGTATACATGAAGCCCAAACATTTTCTTTCATGATTCAGATAGAGAATAAAATTCTAAACAACTTTCTAATTTACTTCTATTATCAAATTTTTTTAATTTTCTTGGTATCATTAGTTGAAGGAGCAGCAATGCACTACTGGTTTCTAACTGAACACACATGTGAGCCAATGACAATCAGTATATATATATATATATATATATATGCTACCAATCAGCATCCAGAACCTAGGTTCTTTGCTGCTCTTGAGCTTGCCAAGATAAACCTTTTCAGCAAAGGATAACAAGAGAAGGAAGCAAATTAAATAATAGAAGTAAATTGGAAAGTTGTGTAAAATTGTTTTCTCGTTCTGAATCATGAAAGTAAAATTTGGGGTTTCATGTCCCTTTAATATTAATATACATTTGCATGCGCTGCTATTACTAAGTTGATCTTGAATATCTCTTTCACGGAAGCAATATTTTGCGCTCAATGAGGCCTATTTATCAAAGGTCTGTCAGACCTGATCCAACAGTGGGGATCAGGTCCGACAGACCTTGCTGAATGCGGAGAGCAATACGCTTTCCGTATTCAGCATTGCACCAGCAGCTCTTGTGAGTTGCTGGTGCAACGCCGCTCCCTGCAAATTCGCGGCCAATCAACCCGATTGTACTCAATCAGGTTGAATTGTGCAGAAACACAAGCCCTCAAGCTTGATAAATGAGTCTCAATGTATAATCCAGGCCATTGTGTTTTCTTGTACTTAGTGAAAATTATTTAAGAAACTAGGGTGCCCTATATTTTTTATAAATATACACTCTGACCTCTTTTGCAATGAAGGAATTATTAGTAAACTGTCCGTCTGATAATGGGTTTAATCAATAAAACTGTGAAACTGCTTGAATTGTACATTTTAAAAATTTAGCAGTTGCAGTTTTAGGACTAACTATATCGATTTTACAGTTGTGGTCAGCACTTTTGTTAGTTCTTTTCAATCACTCTCACAAACACTTTCTAACTCATTACTAGGACCAGTGAAGTATATTTATCAAGAAGCAAGACAGTTAGAAGTATCTTGAGATTTTTTTTCTTATAACTGAACTTGACTTCAAGTGCTCAGAAAGTTATAGAAGTACAACAGCTGACTGGTTTCTCACATAGGATTCAGTGTGAGCAGATTTGTCACAGACTACTGAAGGAGGCTCAGCCATATATGGGCTCCAGTCTTTTGGAGTTTGTTATGCAAAAACTTGTATCTCATCTCAGCTATATATTTTTTTTTCCAACAGTATTAAAGCCTAATAGAAACATGTATATTTGAGTACTTAAAGGGACAGTCTACTTGAAAGCTGCTATTGTTTAAAAAGATAGATAATCCCTTTATTACCTATTCCACAGTTTTCATAACCAACACTGTTATATTAATGTACTTTTTGCCTCTATGATTACCTGTATCTAAGCCTCTGCAGACTGCCCCTTATCTCAGTGCTTTTTACAAACTTGCATTTTAGCCAATTAGTGTTGGTTCCTGCATAACTCCACGGGAGTGAGCACACTGTTATCTACATTGCACACATGAACTAGCACTGTCTGGCTGTTGTGCAAGATTTAAAAATCTAATAAAAAGCACTGAGATAAAGGATTGCCTGCAGGGGCTTAGAAAAAGGCAAACTTAGAGGTTATAAAGAATATTAATATAATAATGTTGCTTGCGCAAAGCTGGGGAATAGGTAGTAAAGGCGTTATCTGTCTTTTTAAACAATAAAAAAAAAAATCAAGTAGACTGTCCTTTTAAGACCTACTAGAGCAACTTCACCAATAAATCTGAAGCATTTAGACTGAGTAAACAATATATATATATATATATATATATATATATATATTTATAACAGTTGTTGTTGTGGAATTTTTACAGAACATGGAACCAAAACATGACATTTATTGAATTAACTGTTTCCAATAACGATGTTGTTGTATATATATTTTTTAAAAATCCATCAGCTGGTGCAGACAAAGTCTGACAGACTGGAATGTGTTTGGTAAAGTATTTGATGAGTTTTAAATGAGGCCATTTGAAAAGCATTATAAAGAAATATGAGGTTGCTAATGGATTAGAATGTCTTCAGATTTGAAAACTGAATGCTATTGTTCAATGCTCTACCTGCAGATTGTGGCCTCCTGCATTAACCTGTGTAGTATGTTTTATATATCTGTACTTCTTCTTTACCGTTGATCACTGTCAATGTTTAACTCTATTTGTGCAACTGGTGCTACCAAATTTGTTAGAGATTTAGAAAAAAAACATCAATAATAATATTTGAGAAATCACATTCAGTTTTCCTTTTTTACTGTCCTTCAAAAACTTGTACTTTTTTCCAGGCAAATTAGTGTTTTAAAGGGACAGTCCAAAAACTAACTTTCATGATTCAGATAGGGCATGTAATTTTAAACAACGTTCCAATTTACTTTTGTCACCAATTTTGTTTTGTTCTCTTGCTATTCTTAGTTGAAAGCTAAACTTAGGAGGTTCATATGCTAATTCCTTACGGCTAGATTTGGAGTTTGGCGGTAAAAGGGCTGTTAACGCTCCGCAGGTTTTTTTCTGGCCGCACCATAAATTTAACTCTGGTATCGAGAGTTCAAACAAATGCTGCGTTAGGCTCCAAAAAAGGAGCGTAGAGCATATTTACCGCAAATGCAACTCTCGATACCAGAGTTGCTTACGGACGCGGCCGGCCTCAAAAACGTGCTCGTGCACGATTCTCCCATAGGAAACAATGGGGCTGTTTGAGCTGAAAAAAAACCTAACACCTGCAAAAAAGCAGCGTTCAGCTCCTAACGCAGCCCCATTGTTTCCTATGGGGAAACACTTCCTAAGTCTGCACCTAACACTCTAACATGTACCCCGAGTCTAAACACCCCTAACCTTACACTTATTAACCCCTAATCTGCCGCCCCCGCTATCGCTGACCCCTGCATTACACTTTTAACCCCTAATCTGCCGCTCCGTAAACCGCCGCCACCTACGTTATCCCTATGTACCCCTAATCTGCTGCCCTAACATCGCCGACCCCTATGTTATATTTATTAACCCCTAATCTGCCCCCCACAACGTCGCCGACACCTACCTACACTTATTAACCCCTAATCTGCCGAGCGGACCTGAGCGCTACTATAATAAATGTATTAACCCCTAATCCGCCTCACTAACCCTATCATAAATAGTATTAACCCCTAATCTGCCCTCCCTAACATCGCCGACACCTACCTTCAATTATTAACCCCTAATCTGACGACCGGAGCTCACCGCTATTCTAATAAATGTATTAACCCCTAAAGCTAAGTCTAACCCTAACACTAACACCCCCCTAAGTTAAATATAATTTTTATCTAACGAAATAAATTAACTCTTATTAAATAAATGATTCCTATTTAAAGCTAAATACTTACCTGTAAAATAAACCCTAATATAGCTACAATATAAATTACATTTATATTATAGCTATTTTAGGATTAATATTTATTTTACAGGCAACTTTGTAATTATTTTAACCAGGTACAATAGCTATTAAATAGTTAAGAACTATTTAATAGTTACCTAGTTAAAATAATTACAAATTTACCTGTAAAATAAATCCTAACCTAAGATATAATTAAACCTAACACTACCCTATCAATAAAATAATTAAATAAACTACCTACAATTACCTACAATTAACCTAACACTACACTATCAATAAATTAATTAAACACAATTGCTACAAATAAATACAATTAAATAAACTATCTAAAGTACAAAAAATAAAAAAGAACTAAGTTACAGAAAATAAAAAAATATTTACAAACATAAGAAAAATATTACAACAATTTTAAACTAATTACACCTACTCTAAGCCCCCTAATAAAATAACAAAGACCCCCAAAATAAAAAATTCCCTACCCTATTCTAAAATACAAAAATTACAAGCTCTTTTACCTTACCAGCCCTGAACAGGGCCCTTTGCGGGGCATGCCCCAAGAATTTCAGCTCTTTTGCCTGTAAAAAAAAACATACAATACCCCCCCCCCAACATTACAACCCACCACCCACATACCCCTAATCTAACCCAAACCCCCTTAAATAAACCTAACACTAATCCCCTGAAGATCTTCCTACCTTGTCTTCACCATCCAGGTATCACCGATCCGTCCTGGCTCCAAGATCTTCATCCAACCCAAGCGGGGGTTGGCGATCCATAATCCGGTGCTCCAAAGTCTTCCTCCTATCCGGCAAGAAGAGGACATCCGGACTGGCAAACATCTTCTCCAAGCGGCATCTTCTATGTTCTTCCATCCGATGACGACCGGCTCCATCTTGAAGACCTCCAGCGCGGATCCATCCTCTTCTTCCGACGACTAGACGACGAATGACGGTTCCTTTAAGGGACGTCATCCAAGATGGCGTCCCTCGAATTCCGATTGGCTGATAGGATTCTATCAGCCAATCGGAATTAAGGTAGGAATATTCTGATTGGCTGATGGAATCAGCCAATCAGAATCAAGTTCAATCCGATTGGCTGATCCAATCAGCCAATCAGATTGAGCTCGCATTCTATTGGCTGATCGGAACAGCCAATAGAATGCGAGCTCAATCTGATTGGCTGATTGGATCAGCCAATCGGATTGAACTTGATTCTGATTGGCTGATTCCATCAGCCAATCAGAAAATTCCTACCTTAATTCCGATTGGCTGATAGAATCCTATCAGCCAATCGGAATTCGAGGGACGCCATCTTGGATGACGTCCCTTAAAGGAACCGTCATTCGTCGTCTAGTCGTCGGAAGAAGAGGATGGATCCGCGCTGGAGGTCTTCAAGATGGAGCCGGTCGTCATCGGATGGAAGAACATAGAAGATGCCGCTTGGAGAAGATGTTTGCCGGTCCGGATGTCCTCTTCTTGCCGGATAGGAGGAAGACTTTGGAGCACCGGATTATGGATCGCCAACCCCCGCTTGGGTTGGATGAAGATCTTGGAGCCAGGACGGATCGGTGATACCTGGATGGTGAAGACAAGGTAGGAAGATCTTCAGGGGATTAGTGTTAGGTTTATTTAAGGGGGTTTGGGTTAGATTAGGGGTATGTGGGTGGTGGGTTGTAATGTTGGGGGGGGGGTATTGTATGTTTTTTTTTACAGGCAAAAGAGCTGAAATTCTTGGGGCATGCCCCGCAAAGGGCCCTGTTCAGGGCTGGTAAGGTAAAAGAGCTTGTAATTTTTGTATTTTAGAATAGGGTAGGGAATTTTTTATTTTGGGGGTCTTTGTTATTTTATTAGGGGGCTTAGAGTAGGTGTAATTAGTTTAAAATTGTTGTCATATTTTTCTTATGTTTGTAAATATTTTTTTATTTTCTGTAACTTAGTTCTTTTTTATTTTTTGTACTTTAGATAGTTTATTTAATTGTATTTATTTGTAGCAATTGTGTTTAATTAATTTATTGATAGTGTAGTGTTAGGTTAATTGTAGGTAATTGTAGGTAGTTTATTTAATTATTTTATTGATAGGGTAGTGTTAGGTTTAATTATATCTTAGGTTAGGATTTATTTTACAGGTAAATTTGTAATTATTTTAACTAGGTAACTATTAAATAGTTCTTAACTATTTAATAGCTATTGTACCTGGTTAAAATAATTACAAAGTTGCCTGTAAAATAAATATTAATCCTAAAATAGCTATAATATAAATGTAATTTATATTGTAGCTATATTAGGATTTATTTTACAGGTAAGTATTTAGCTTTAAATAGGAATCATTTATTTAATAAGAGTTAATTTATTTCGTTAGATAAAAATTATATTTAACTTAGGGGGGTGTTAGTGTTAGGGTTAGACTTAGCTTTAGGGGTTAATACATTTATTAGAATAGCGGTGAGCTCCGGTCGGCAGATTAGGGGTTAATAATTGAAGGTAGGTGTCGGCGATGTTAGGGAGGGCAGATTAGGGGTTAATACTATTTATGATAGGGTTAGTGAGGCGGATTAGGGGTTAATAACTTTATTATAGTAGCGCTCAGGTCCGCTCGGCAGATTAGGGGTTAATAAGTGTAGGTAGGTGTCGGCGACGTTGTGGGGGGCAGATTAGGGGTTAATAAATATAACATAGGGGTCGGCGATGTTAGGGGCAGCAGATTAGGGGTACATAGGGATAACGTAGGTGGCGGCGATTTGCGGTTGGAAGATTAGGGGTTAATTATTTTAAGTAGCTTGCGGCGACGTTGTGGGGGGCAAGTTAGGGGTTAATAAATATAATATAGGGGTCGGCGGGGTTAGGGGCAGCAGATTAGGGGTACATAAGTATAACGTAGGTGGCGGTCGGCAGATTAGGGGTTAAAAATTTTAATCGAGTGGCGGCGATGTGGGGGGACCTCGGTTTAGGGGTACATAGGTAGTTTATGGGTGTTAGTGTACTTTAGGGTACAGTAGTTAAGAGCTTTATAAACCGGCGTTAGCCAGAAAGCTCTTAACTCCTGCTATTTTCAGGCGGCTGGAATCTTGTCGTTAGAGCTCTAACGCTCACTGCAGAAACGACTCTAAATACCGGCGTTAGAAAGATCCCATTGAAAAGATAGGCTACGCAAATGGCGTAGGGGGATCTGCGGTATGGAAAAGTCGCGGCTGAAAAGTGAGCGTTAGACCCTTTAATCACTGACTCCAAATACCAGCGGGCGGCCAAAACCAGCGTTAGGAGCCTCTAACGCTGGTTTTGACGGCTACCGCCGAACTCTAAATCTAGGCCTTAGACTTTGAAGGCCGCATCTAATCTGAATGTTTTTTTCAACACTAGAGGGCGTTAGTTCATGTGTTTCATATAGATAACATTGATCTCACACACGTGAATTTACAGAGAAGTGAGCACTGATTGGCTAAAATGTAAGTCTGCCAAAATAACTGAAATAAGAGGGCAGTCTGCAGAAGCTTAGATACAAGGTAATTACAGAGGTAAAACGTATGTTATTATAACAGTGTTGGTTATGCAAAACTGGGGAATGGCTAATAAAGGGATTATCTTTTTAAACAACAAAAATTCTGGTGTTGACTGTACCTTTAAGTAACCATTACTATCTAAAGTGTCCTTCTATCCAGTAAGCTAAGTCAAAGCAATTTTTTTTTTAAAGTTCTAGTTACAGTTTAATACTCTTGACCTGAGCACACCTCTCTATTTTAACCCAATGGGATTTTATAATTCTTTCCATTGATTGCTTGTAGACATGTGCATTCACAAAACGAATATTTGAATTAATACACAAACTAATTTAAAGAAAATGAATATATACCAATGGAATTTGTTAGAATACATTTCCTTTAAATTAGCTTTAAAAATTTAAATATTTATAGATAAGTATATGTCACGGATATCAGACGGCTAAGCTACCCCCCACCCCCCTACAACCTCACCCCTGTTGTTTCTCAGTGGGTTTGGGCTACTCAGAGCAACCACCATCTCTGGAAGCTGTTTGTTTGCTTTGTGTTGGCTTGTTTTTGTGTTCAGAGAAAAGTTGGTGTATGACCAGGAAAATCCTCCTAGGCTGGCCGGGCTCCTGGAACTCCCAGTCGGCCGCCTTACAACGGACACCCGCCTAACCTCTCTCAGGCTGGCCAGGCTCCTGGAACTCCCGGTCGGCCACAGGACAGCAGAACACCTGCAAACTTTAACCCAGGTCGCTCCAGCAACCATGTGCCCCAGAGCTCCACTCTTTTGGGGATTAGTAGCCCCTGGGGAGTACAAAGGGTGGGGGAATTGCCGGAGGGGAGCTTATTTGGGAACCGGGGGTTTTTGGACACCCCTAACCCCATAACTTCATCGGACTGTAACTCTGGTTCCCAGTAACGAATCATGCTGATTTTTGGACTGTGAAATCTGCCACTCCACCGGGATCACCCCGAAACCGCCACCCATATGTATTGGGATTATGTGGGACTGTGGCACCTATGGAGGTGCCGGGCTGTCTGGAGGGACGGGAATGGCGGGAAAATAGTGGGATTGTCCAGGGTCTTATCAAGATGAGCTGACTGTATAAAAGGAGTGTGTGTTTTCAATAAAATCAGTTCCTGTTAAACCTGAATGCTAGGCTGTCTAGTTATTTGGGTTTGCTCCAGCTAAAATCACTTTTCCTGGGCTACATAGCAGCCTGTTCCAGGCAGAGGAAGGACACTCTGGCAGAGCTACCTAGTCTTGTAGCTGGAGTCTGCTACAGGGTGGGACCCTGAGTACTGGTGCTGTCAGGCATCAGGGGTGGCTACAGGCTGTGGTCACTTGCCAGTTACATAGCTGCAATCGGCAGGGAGGAAGCAGGACCCCTTTTGGCGGAGCTACCCAGTCGGGGTAGCTGGGGGTATCCGTCACATTGGCTGGCAGTGGTGGGATCTGCTTCTTTTACAAGGTTCCTGCTGACAGAGGAGACGTACCACAGTAGCCGGTAAATATGGAGGCAGAGTTCCTAGGGAGAGTACAAAAGATGCTGACTGGAACAAAGGATCCTTGTTCGGAACAGGACGTTCTGACATGGAGGAACCTTGCCCTCCGAGACCTTTGGTGGGAGGCTCTGCAACAGGAGCAGGAAAATGGAAAGGTCCTCCCCACGAATGACACGAGATTCCGGGTACGGTGGACCGTGAGACTGCCTTTCCTGGGAGAACAGCCAAAGAAGGAATGGCTAGCTGTTCTACATAGACTGATCCAGCAAGAGATGTGGGTGGAGGATGGCTATCGAGCCCTCCAATGGCTCGCTATGCAAGCGCAGCCATGGCTGGAGGAAGGATCCCCCACAGAGGGCTTTGGCTTCAGCGGCCCTGGATGGTTGTTTACAAAAAGGACAGAGGACCCACAGTTTGGGAGCGAGACAGACCAGGGCCTAGAGGATATCTCTGGGCTCCAAGAGAAACTGCTGGATCTCTTGGAGAAGACCTGGCTGCTGGACAATCGGGATTTTATAATTGACCAGGAAGAGGCACTGGTCAAGGAATACAAGAGGCTGCTGGATCTTGCTAAGCAGCGTGCCAAGGGCATACAGATCTGGGGTGCAGCCCTCTGGGATTCATGGAGCTTTACTGTGGAGGAGTGGCAGCAAAGAGAAAGGGAACCAGGGCTCCTGGATCCTGATCAGCAGTCTGGCTCTGAGATTATAGACTTGGAGAAGGGAGAGATGGATGTCGATAACTCTCCCCAGCAGCAGAATCCCTTCCTGGGAGAGGAGACAGTCGGTCTCTCTCCCCAGCGGCAGAGCCAGGAGCCGGGAGAGGAGACAGTCGGTCTCTCTCCCCAGCGGCAGAGCCATCCCCTGGGAGCGGAGGTAGTCATCCTCAACAGAGTGTCACAGAGGGAAACAGTTTGGCCATGGAACTTAAGGACACTGGAACTTGTGGAACAGCAATTGTTTGGGAGCCGGCCTTAGCAAACTTGTTTGGGACTTTGCATTTGGTGACTATCCCTGCGCCCAGGGCGCAGGGTATAAACACAAGCAGAAACCCCCCAGGATGCCCCAAGCTCAGGAGAGATGGGATAACCTCTCTCAGCAACCGTGTAATATTACTCTAATATTCTCTTAGAGCAAATAATGTGCTAAATGGTTTAGGAGCACAACTGCAGAATTTAAGACTGTAATTGTATATATGCAAATAGATTAGTTTTGTATCAGCTCCATGCCAAGATGCACTATGGGAAAAGTGCAAACTGCAGCAGGGAAATGAATTTAGTCTTTGAATCCCCAAGAGGGTTGTAAGAAAGTTAGAATTAACCCTTGAGTATAATCCAGTGATAGATTGAAAGAATATTAACCCTGCAGGAACTGTGCTCTGAATCTGCAGACTTTTGGGAAACAGACAGAGTATTAGAAATAGTCTCTATTAGAAGCAAGAGCAACCGTTAGGCAGGAATATGACTGAAATTACTTTACAACACAGTAAGGAAAACTTCTTGTTATAAGTATAGTCTATTAGATAATACTCTTACTGTGACTCCGGATGCTGTGCTAGGTATTCCTGTGGCTGAGCTATTACAGAGATTGCAGGAGTTGTCCCTGTGTGTAACGCTTCTCCTAAGCGCTTGTGTGCTACTGCGTCTGACTTCCGTGCTGTCCGCTGAGTGAGAGGAGTTGTCAGTGAAGCAGGTAAAGCTGCGGAATTGTGGTTAGCTGTTAGGTAGTGAGACAGAGTGAAATAGTCCTGTCTGTTCCTGCACAGTTACCAGATTGAGTGTAGGTATGTCCTTGCTGCTGAAAAGGAGGAATAACAATATTAACAGTCAGGGTTAACGACTCCAGAAGGTTTATAAGTAGTTGAACTGTCCAAAATACAAAGTTCCTTATTGCATGCAAGACATCAGATAGATGCAGAAGGAAGTGTTAAAGATAACTCTTCAGTTGTTAGAAAAAGCTGTAGAATATTTGTAATCCAAAATGTTTAGAGAGCTTAGAGAAACAGCAGATCTGAAACTGCTATACAAAATACTAAGCACAGAGGCCTGTGATCTCAGGTGTTTTATTAGTTAGGTAGGCAGGACAAGGGGAAACTGCGCTGGGTCCTAAAAGGTACAGGCTATGACATCACCCCCTCCTCAAGCGAGCTGTCCCACAGCTCGAGGTGCAGGACGGTCCGGATTCCGTCTATGAAATAGAGACACGAGACGTGGAGCGTTCAGATTGGAAGCCGGTTCCCAGGTATCATCCTCAGGAGGATAGTTCTTCCATCTCACTAAGTATTCCAAAACGGAACCCCGGTATCTGGAATCTAATAGTGATTTCACTTCGTAAGTGTCAGATTCTCCAGGGGACAATGTAGGTGGTAATACTGATTCAGTGTTTCTAGTCGGTCTATAAGGTTTGAGTAACAAGACATGAAATGTGGGATGAACTTTAAATTGAGGAGGTAAATCCAACGTGACAGCATTTTCATTTACAATACGACTCACATGGAATGGTCCTATAAAACGGGAAGCTAATTTCTTGGATGGCACCTGCAGACGCAAGTTTTTTTGTGGAGAGCCAGACTCTCTCCCCTATGGTATATGATGGGGGAGTTCTTCTTCGGAGGTTGTAATAGTGTTTTTGGCTTTCTTGAGCCTTTTGAATATTCTGGGTGATAGTAGAAAAGCCATCAATAAGTTGTCTGCTGTAATCTTCTAAATGAGGGGAAGTAGAAGATACGTCCGAGTTAATGTGAAATGTGGGGTGATATCCATAAGAGGCAAAAAATGGAGATAGTTTTGTTGAAGAATTCTTTAGGCTGTTGTAAGCGAATTCGGCCATGGGTAAATAATCCACCCAATCATTTTGCTGTTGGTTGCAATAACATCTGAGATATTCCTCAAGCCACTGATTCAGACGTTCAGTTTGGCCATTGGTCTGTGGATGGAATGAAGTAGTATATCTGTGGTTTATCTGTAATAGAGAACATAATTTCTTCCAAAACCTGGAGGTAAATTGCGTACCTCTGTCCGTGATTATTCTGGCCGGTGTTCCATGGAGTTTTATTATGTTTTCAAGAAATAAGTTAGCAGTTTCAACAGAGGTAGGTAATTTATGATATGGGATGAAATGTCCCATTTTTGTAAACATGTCGATTATGACTAAGATGGTAGTATGTCTCCTGGAAGGTGGTAGGTCGACAATAAAATCCATGGAGATTTGTTCCCAGGGTCTTTGTGGAATAGAGAGTGGCATCAACAGACCGTAGGGTCTGTTCCTTTCTGATTTTGAGATAGCACAGGTGGAGCAGGATGTTACATAATCATGGACTGTTTTCTTTAAATCGGGCCATCAAAATTCTCTTTGTATAAGATCTATTGTTCGGTTTACTCCAGGGTGTCCGGAAAATGGTGAGTCATGATGTTCCCTTAATAGTGCTGATCTTAAGCTGGGAGAGACATAAATCTTATCTTCAAAATAATAAGTACCCGATTTTTGCGTCAGTCTTTGGAGTGGTAGGTCTTTGTCGGTAGCGTAGGAATCTTGAATCTCTTTCAGTAGAGAAGTAGAGGGGGCAATGAACCGCTCACTCGGTATGATTGAAGTGGTGTTGAACTGAGAAGTTGGTTTTGTATAAATTCTGGATAGGGCATCTGCCTTACCATTTTTATTTGCAGGACGGTAGATGATGTGAAAGTCAAACCTGGAGAAAAATAAGCACCAACGGACTTGTCTAGCAGAGAGTGTTTTGTTAGACTGCAAATACTGTATGTTCTTGTGATCGGTGTAGAGGGTTATGGGGAATTTAGCTCCTTCTAGGAGATGTCTCCAATTTTCCAAAGCTCTGCGTATCGCTAAAAGTTCTTTATCTCCTATGGAGTAGTTCATCTCCGCTGAACTCATAATTTTGGAGAAGAAGGAGACCGGATGCAGTGGTTCGGAAGGAGATCGTCTCTGAGACAAAACAGCTCCAGTAGCAAAGTCGGAAGAGTGAACTTCTAAAACAAATTGTAAGTTCAAATCTGGAAAACGCAGTATAGGGGCACTTGAGAAACTGGCTTTGAGGAAATCAAAGGCAGAAGATGCTTCATCGGTCCAACTGAACGGTTTGGAGTTGCTAGTAAGTTGAGTAAGTGGTCTTGCAACCTTTGAGAACCCTTTGATGAACTTACGGTAATAGTTTGAGAACCCCAAAAATCTTTGGAGTTCCTTCTTATTCTTGGGTTGCGGCCAGTCTAGAAGAGTTTCCACTTTCTTATGTTGCATACTTATGCCCTGTGGTGAAATCTCATAGCCCAAGAACGAGATCTGAGAGCAATGGAATTGACATTTCTCTAACTTGGCGTACAGTTTATGGACACGTAGTCGGGACAGCACCCATCTAACATGTTTTCTGTGTTCTGTGAGAGATTTGGAAAATATAAGGATGTCATCCAGGTATACCACAACGCAACTATCCAACAAATCTCGAAAAACATCATTTATAAAATGTTGGAAAGTTGCCGGGGCGTTGCAAAGGCCGAATGGCATCACAAGATATTCATATAACCCATATCTCGTTCTAAACGCCGTGAGCCATTCATCACCTTCGCGGATACGGATTAGATTATATGCCCCTCTGAGGTCGAGTTTTGTGTAAATGGTGGCTTCTGAGAGGCGTTCGATCAACTCCGGGATCAAAGGTAGGGGATACCAGTTTTTTATTGTTCTCTTATTTAACTCCCGATAATCTATAATGGGCCGGAGAGTGCCATCCTTGTTCGTGACGAAGAACATCCCTGCGCCTGCTGGGGAGGTTGATGGTCTGATAAAACCTTTCTTTATGTTGTCCTCTAAGTAGGTCTTGAGGTGTTGTAGTTCGGGTTGATTTAATGGATAAACATGTCCGAAAGGAATAGTGGCTCCTGGCTGTAATTGTATCTGGCAGTCGTAGGTCCTATGGGGAGGCAGGTTCTCTGCTTCTGATTTGCTGAAGACATCAGTGAAATCAATATAATCAGGAGGTAGAACTGGAAGTACTGAAGTAGTTTGTAGAAGACACTGTTTGGAAAAACAAGTATTAAGGCAATAATCTGAGTTAAAACAAATTTTTGAAGACGACCAGGTTATGCTAGGTTCATGTTGTTGTAACCATGAGATCCCCAAAACTACCGGGAAGTGTGGTGAGGGTAGGACATCAAACGAAATATGTTCTATATGGCCCTCTTTAGTTATGACTTCTAGTGGTATAGTATGATGGGTTATGGGACCAGTGGTAACAGTAGACCCGTCAATAACTCTGACAACAAGTGGTTTTGATTTCAAGACAAGTGGTATTTTATTGGAATTAACTAGACTGGAATCGATAAAGTTCCCAAAAGCACCAGAATCCACAATGGCATCAGTAGGAAGTCTTTTGTGGTCCCACTGTAAAACAAAGGATAACCCACAATAAGTTATTTGATTATGCTGAAGGTGAGTTGATTTAATAGAAATACACTTACTTTTCTTGTTCTTTAATAAGAGTGGGCATTCTTGTATGGTATGTGAGTCATCAGCACAATACATACACAGGTTATGTGTTTTCCTCCGAAATCTTTCCGCTGGAGTGATGGGACCTCGAACAACCCCAATTTCCATGGGAACAGAGTGTGAAGAAGGGCTCAAGGGAGGATTACGTGCTGAAGATGAACTAGGTTTTGGTGAGCTTTCGGTGTGATATCTCTCATGTCTCCTCTCGCGGAGTCTTCTGTCAATTTGGGTCGTAACCCTCATCAAGGCTTCCAAAGTAGGAGGTAGGTCTATACGGGCTAATTCATCCTTGAGGGTTTCGGCTAACCCTAATCTAAATTGATTCCGGAGAGCGACAGGACTCCACATCGAATCTGAGGCATATAGTTTAAATTCTGAGATGTAGTCCTCAACAGGCCTCTTCCCTTGCTTAAGGTCTCTCATCATGGTCTCTGCTGTTAATTGAACATCTTTGTCCAAATACAATTCATCCAAGTTGTCGAAGAAGAGGCTGAGTGAAGACATTATAGGGTCTTGGTGTTCGCATAGATTGTCTGCCCAAGACCTAGGTTCTCCACGGAGAAAGGAGACAACAGAAAGGACTTTAATTCTATCTGTTGGGTAACTGTGAGGGCGGAGACTGAAAAGCAAATGACAAGCATTTTTGAACTGTTTGTAGCTTTTTCTGTTTCCAGAAAAGGTATCTGGTAATGAGACCTGTGGTTCGGGTAGTGTGTCATGAGCACCTTTTAAATTAATAGATTCTTTTATTATATCACGTAGTGATTGGTTCTCAACTTGAAGGTCTCTAACCGCCTGAGAAATCTGGTCTACCCTCTGTGTGAGGTTATAGATGAGTTGTGGAATTTCTGCTGGCTCCATTTGGTGAGGCTTAGTATTATGTAATGTTACTCTAATATTCTCTTAGAGCAAATAATGTGCTAAATGGTTTAGGAGCACAACTGCAGAATTTAAGACTGTAATTGTATATATCTATATGCAAATAGATTAGTTTTGTATCAGCTCCATGCCAAGATGCACTATGGGAAAAGGGAAATGAATTTAGTCTTTGAATCCCCAAGAGGGTTGTAAGAAAGTTAGAATTAACCCTTGAGTATAATCCAGTGATAGATTGAAAGAATATTAACCCTGCAGGAACTGTGCTCTGAATCTGCAGACTTTTGGGAAACAGACAGAGTATTAGAAATAGTCTCTATTAGAAGCAAGAGCAACCGTTAGGCAGGAATATGACTGAAATTACTTTACAACACAGTAAGGAAAACTTCTTGTTATAAGTATAGTCTATTAGATAATACTCTTACTGTGACTCCGGATGCTGTGCTAGGTATTCCTGTGGCTGAGCTATTACAGAGATTGCAGGAGTTGTCCCTGTGTGTAACGCTTCTCCTAAGCGCTTGTGTGCTACTGCGTCTGACTTCCGTGCTGTCCGCTGAGTGAGAGGAGTTGTCAGTGAAGCAGGTAAAGCTGCGGAATTGCGGTTAGCTGTTAGGTAGTGAGACAGAGTGAAATAGTCCTGTCTGTTCCTGCACAGTTACCAGATTGAGTGTAGGTATGTCCTTGCTGCTGAAAAGGAGGAATAACAATATTAACAGTCAGGGTTAACGACTCCAGAAGGTTTATAAGTAGTTGAACTGTCCAAAATACAAAGTTCCTTATTGCATACAAGACATCAGATAGATGCAGAAGGAAGTGTTAAAGATAACTCTTCAGTTGTTAGAAAAAGCTGTAGAATATTTGTAATCCAAAATGTTTAGAGAGCTTAGAGAAACAGCAGATCTGAAACTGCTATACAAAATACTAAGCACAGAGGCCTGTGATCTCAGGTGTTTTATTAGTTAGGTAGGCAGGAAAAGGTGAAACTGCGCTGGGTCCTAAAAGGTACAGGCTATGACAAACCGAGAAGTGGAGGGCCACTGTCGGACAGCCCCAGGCCGACCCGTTAAGGGTCTAGCCGGGTCTGCCAAACTGGAGGGGGGAGATGTCACAGATATCAGATGGCTAAGGCTACCCCCCACCCCCCTACAACCTCACCCCTGTTGTTTCTCAGTGGTTTTGGGCTACTCAGAGCAACCACCATCTCTGGAAGCTGTTTGTTTGCTTTGTGTTGGCTTGTTTTTGTGTTCAGAGAAAAGTTGGTGTATGACCAGGAAAATCCTCCTAGGCTGGCCGGGCTCCTGGAACTTCCGGTCGGCTGCCTTACAACGGACACCCGCCTAACCTCTCTCAGGCTGGCCAGGCTCCTGGAACTCCCGGTCAGCCACAGGACAGCAGAACACCCGCAAACTTTAACCCAGGTCACTCCAGCAACCATGTGCCCCAGAGCTCCGCTCTTTTGGGGATTAGTAGCCCCTGGGGAGTACAAGGGGTTGGGGAATGGCCGGAGGGGAGCTCCTTTGGGAACCGGGGGTTTTGGACACCCCTAACCCCATAACTTCATCGGACTGTAACTCCAATCCCCAGTAACGAATCATACTGATTTCTGGACTGTGAAATCTGGGGATCGAGAGCTTTAAAATGACACCCTGGAAGTTTCGCCGCTCCACCGGGATCACCCCAAAATCGCCACCCATATGTATTGGGATTATGTGGGACTGTGGCTCCTATGGAGGTGCCGGGCTGTCTGGAGGGGCGGGAATGGCGGGAAAATAGTGGGATTGTCCAGGGTCTTATCAAGATGAGCTGACTGTATAAAAGGAGTGTGTGTTTTCAATAAAATCAGTTCCTGTTAAACCTGAATGCTAGGCTGTCTAGTTATTTGGGTTTGCTCCAGTGCGGATCAGGTCCACATTCCGCAAGACCTCGCTAAATGCGGAGAGCAATATGCTCTCCGCATTTAACATTGCACCAGCAGCTCACAAGAGCTGCTGGTGCCATGCCGCCCCCTGCAGACTCGCGGCCAATGGGCAGCCAGCAGGGAGGTGTCAATCAACCCGATCGTATTCGATCGGGTTGATTTCCGGCGATATCTGTCTGCCTGCTCAGAGCAGGCGGACAGGTTATGGAGCAGCGGTCTTTGTGACCGCTGCTTCATAACTGCTGTTTCTGGCGAGTCTGAAGACTCGCCAGAAACACGGGCCGTCAAGCTCCTTTTGGAGCTTGAAAGATAGGCCCCATTGGATATGGTTCTTTATACAAAAGATCTGCAATCTGAATTCATTCTCTCCGGTTTGGGGATTCTTTATGTTTGAGGTTCCCAGCTGCAGTGAATAACGAAAAATGATTCAGTGGTGACGTCACTAACCAAGTTTGAATGCTTAAAGCAACATAAAACACACATTTTTTTCTTTCATGATTCAGATAGAACATACAATTTTAAACAACTTTACAATGTACTTCTTTTATCAAATTTTCCTTGTTTTTTTTAACCTTGGTTGAAAAGTAGGAAGGTGCATTCAGTAGTGTGCACGTGTCAGCAGAGTTATATAGCAGCAGTTTTGCAGCAATGGTATACATTAGCAAGAGCACTAGATGGCAGCACTATTTCCTGTCACGAAGAGCTTGAGAAAGGTGCACACTACGGGGCTGATTTATCAAGGGCCGAATGGCCCCTGATGCCCCTGTTTCTGCGCGAGCCTTCAGGCTCGCCGGAAGCAGCAGTTACGAAGCAGCAGTCTTAAGACCACTGTTACTTAACTGGTCTGCTGCCTCTGAGGCTGCAGACATCAATCTGTCCGATCCTATACAATCGGGTTGATTCACACCCCCTGCTAGCGGCTGATTGGCCGCGAATCTGCAGGGGGCGGAATTACACAAGCAGTTTACTAGAACTGCTTGTGCAATGTTTAATGCCGACAGCATATGCTGTCGGCATTCAGGGATGTCTGGCGGACATGATATGCTACAGAGGATCATGTCCGCCAGACTTTGATAAATCGGCCCCTACCTATCCAGATATCTCATAAACCTTTTTAAAAATTGTATTCTTTATCTGAAAAATGAAAAAAAAGTGGGTGTTCTGCCCCTTTACGACTGTAAATGCTGGAGCTGTTAGAAATTATTTTTTAATGATTGCTGTTTATTTTAATCTTGTAAAACTTCTGGAATAAATAAAATATGTGGTGATACTGCATACTTATATATTTTTCACTTGCTCTCTTGCAACATAATAGATAAATTGGATATTTGTTTTTATAATATACTCTATGAATATTAAAAGTTAAATTTTGACTTTTATGTTCCTTTTATGTTATGTTGTTTAAAAACAATTAATAGTTGTGTATTAAATCCATTCTTCATAATGTTTGTTGGTTTCTTCTTTAGAAAATAATATTTCTATTTAAACTGAACTTTGCTCTTTGGAATAAAGTTATCTGGATAGAAAAATAGAAATATATACAGTACAGCTGAAGACACAATTCATGTTTATAGCCTATAGGTTTATTATGGCCACATGGCTATATTTCTGTACAAGAATATCTCTTAGAGCTGAAGGTTTTTTTTTTTTACTCCTCTCAGTATTTTTTTATAGCATTGCTGTTGTTTATTCTACTGGGAGAAGCACATAGCCATACTAATTCTAAGAGCTTTTATCTCTTTCTCAACTTGACAGTGGAAAAATTGTACCATATATTTCTTCTGATGAACTGCTTGTGTACTGTAGCAATTTTCCTCCAGATTAAATCTAGGGTCAAATTAATCATATTTCTGGCTATAAAGCCCCAGTATTCTGTAATTTAAACTACAAAGTTGCTTTAAGCACTTTTATAAAGTTTGAACTATCCAGTCTACCTTTTTTTTTAAACAAGCTTTATTAAGGACCAAACATTTAACATTACAAGAACTGAAAAATACAGAACCCACTTGTACATGCCCTAAACATATGTCTTTTCCTGTGATGTTACTAACAAGGTGCACATTATATTTTATACAACATAGAAAAAGGCCGTTTCCAGGTTCAGGAGTCCTCTTACATTTCACCATATTCATTGAACTCTGTCAGGGTTGCTTGTAGTGATTGGGCTGAGTCAGATATCATTGAGTATATCGTCTGCATACATTGCGAGTTTGTGTTCTGTATACCCAATGTTAAAGCATTTTATCTGTGGGTTAGCTCTTATTTTACTAGCTAGTACTTCTATGGTGAGGGCAAATAAAAGCGGGGATAGAGGACAGCCCTGCCTTGTTCCGTTTCAAATCTGTAATGTTTGAGATAGAATACCATTCACCTTAACTTTTGCATTTGGCGTGGAATACAATGACATCGCTCTGTTAATGAAATTCGGCCCGATTCTAACTTTGGTCATAGTATGTCGCATGAAAGACCAGTTAACCCGGTCAAAGGTTTTTTCAGCATCTGTTGACACTAAGGCAAGAGGGATGGACTTATTTTGGGCATGAGTGATCTTTGTAAGACCTTAAGGGTATTATCTCTAGCCTCACGAGCAGGAATGAAGCCTACCTGATCTGTGGAGATCAAATGGGGGAGGAATTTAAGTCGATTGGCCACGGCTTTAGCTAGAATTTTAACATCAGAATTAAGTAGGGACATTGGTCTGTAGTTTTCAGGTCTGTCTGAGGGTTTGTCTGGTTTGGGGATAACAGTAATGTGGGCCTCTAAAATAGTCTCTGGCAGGGAGGGGGAGTCTGAGAGTTGGTTGAAAATATTCATCAGTTTCGGGGCTAACGTATCTCTGATCATTTTATAATATTTGGAGCCAAAGCCATTGGGTCCTGGGCATTTACCTGCTGGGAGGTCCTTGATTATGTTATTTATTTCCTCTAGCATGAAATGGGCCTCTAGTTTCTCGGCATCCTGTTAAGATAGTTTAGGTAATGTGACGCTGGACAAATATGTCAGGATATGTTGGTCTGAACCTCAGTGTTCAGGAGGCCTTCCTGCCTCCTTTTTGCTTTGTTGTATGTTATAGAGGGATTTATAAAATTTGCCAAAGATGTCAGCAATCAATGACCCGTCTGCCTTAATGGTACCAGTTTGGTCCACCATGCTATGGACCTGGGCCATACGTCTCTTGCGTGAGATTGCTCGAGCAAGGAGTTTCCCTGCCTTGTCTCCCTGCTCAAAAAACTGCTGTCTGAGGATCAAAGCCTTTTTCTGATATTCCTTCTGAAGGAAATGTAGGTGGTGTGCTCTAGCTGACACCAGAGAGGCCCGCAGAACCTCATCAGCAGGGTATTTCTTATGAGCTTGCTCATGTTTATTGACCTGAGAACATTTTGCCGTAACGTTCCTTTCTAAGTCTATTGAGTTTGGCTTTCTGTTTAATTAGTACCCCCCTAATGGTGCATTTATGCGCCTCCAAAAATGGTAGTGTCAGGTGTGCTGTTGTTAGCATTAAGTCGGAAGTACTCCACCAGTGCATCTTGTACATCTGTTTTAAATACATGGTCGTCTAGCAGTGTATCGTCCAACTTCCATATGAAAGGTGTGATTGGGGTGTTTGGCCAGAGTATTGAGCAGCTAACTTGTGCATGGACTGACCAGGTGATAGGGTGAATGCAGCTGTCAGAGGTGATAGTGAGGCCTGTCGAGTCTGTGAACAAATAGTAAATCCTAGAATATTTTCTGTGAGGGTTGGAGTAAAAGGTAAAGTCTTTTGTGGTGGGGTGTTGTGTGCGCCAGTGCTAATTCCCCTAAGGAGGAGGTCATACGTTTAAGAGTCTTGTGGGGAGTGCTGAAGATCCCGTTAGATGTGTCCAATGAAGGATCTAAGGGCACGTTGAGATCCCTCCCAAGTAGAGTATGCCGGTTTAGATCTCTAAAATCTTGTAAGTGACATTTTGGAGAAAGACTTGCTGGGACTGATGCAGGCAGTATACATTCGCCAAGGTAATGGGTCTACCAAATAACATGCCAGTGAGGATCAAGTACTTCCCTCAGGGTCAGAGTACGTCTGCGTGAGCCGAAAAGGCATTTTAGCACTAAATAAAATACCCACCACATTTTTTTTTCTTCGGCCCTGATGCAAAATAGGCTGTTGGGTATCTATGACAGAACCATTTGGGTATATGCGCTGCAGAGAAGTGTGTCTCCTGTATGTATATTATATCTCCCCTAATCTATGCAGGTCTCTTATGATTATAGAGCGCTTCCCCGGGTTATTAAAACCCTTGACGTTTATAGGGAGGAGCTCCACATGGAGGTTTTTAGCACGAGTAGGAACTGGGGCCATGGAAGGGGGGGGGGGAAAGGGGGGGGCGAATGGAGGGGAAAAAAGTAGAAAGAAGGGAGAAGATGGGGGAGTGAGAGAAGAGAAAAAGAGAACGAGCAAACAGAGAAAGGAAACCCTCAGAACAAGGAGGGGTATGTATGTTCTAGAAAGGCAAGTTTAAGGACAATGTGACTATTATGCCTAAAACAAAGATCAAATGCAGATAGTAGCAATTTCAGGAAACAAATACAAACAAATAATAGGTAAATAGAATTTCAAAAACAAGTCAGGGATAATTTTCCCAATGTCTCCACATGAAATATAGACCTTTATACATGGGTGTGTAAATTTGTACATTCCTTAAGTATGAATGATATTTCAGCCACCTAACTGGGCCTATTTTAAGTAGCTAAGATATAGTCGAATTTGTCTGTGAAAGTGTGCATAAACAGTAAATAACCTTTTAACCTGTTAAAATTCTAAGTATTAACTGATTCTCATCGGGAGACACCCAGAACGTGATTAGCGAATCTTTGACATTAATACAAAGGTGCTATCACCGAACCTGTGAGGCAAGGTTATCGTTTGGTCAAGATTATATGTAGGGTGTTATTTAGCGTCTTCCTTGACCTTGGGCCTGTAGTGTACGTAAAAAAGAGATATCCGGGTCTCTTGTGTCCCCTTTCGGACATGATCGATGAGTGGGTGCTTGTTGCAAAATATGGTATCTGATGCGGAATATGTGTTTCATGTGTCTGTAAAGTTTTCCGGGTGTCTCCTTAGAGGATGAAAGAAAACATAACATTTAATGATAAAGCATTCTCAACATAATAAAAACAACAAAAAACAGTACATATGCAGGAAACTTATATGGACAGAGCTCCGATATCAATGACGGACGACTTTTGTCTATCAGATAGGGTTGGGATTTCTCCTCAGGTTCTCAGAAATAAAAGAAAGTGACCTGATGGCAATTAAGTTATAAGGGAGGTGTCTCTAAGCCAGGCATATTCTGAACCATGTCCGGGTGTTCTCTGAGTGGGTCTGCCATAGCAGCGGCAGCACTCGATGGGAGCCTTATATCAGTGCCCATAGCTTGGTTGAATGCTGGAAGATCCTCCAAAGATCTGAAGACAAAGATGGAGTTGTCCTTATTAGTGATAAGACAAGTAGGGAATCCCCAACGGTATGGTATCTTCTTTTCTCTAAGGACTGCTGTGATAAACTTTAAGTCTCGTCTCTTTTGCATGGTAGCTGGGCACAGATCAGAGAACACTTGAATTTTGGCTCCTCTAAAATCCAGAGGGTGCTTTGCTCTCGCATGTTTGAGAATGTCCACCTTATCCTTAAAGGACAGTAGTTTTATAATGATATATCTGGGGGGTACCCTGCTGGGTGGTTTAGGGCACAAGGCCCTATGCGCTCTTTTAATTTGAACCTCTGGGGTAGAGGGAGAGTTCCTAAGATATCTGACAAATTCTTGGATGTAGCTGTGTAGAGCAGGAGGATCGACCGATTCAGGAACACCTCTCAGCCTCTGGTTATTCCTCCTGCTTCTGTTTTCAAGATCCTCAATACGCTCCATAAGGCTCTGGACCACTACCTCCTGTGACTGGAGGAAGCTAGATTGGTGTTGAAGATCTGAACTGAGGTTTTCATGTTTTTCCTCCATCTGAGTAACACGCTGGTCCACCGTTGAGATCTTTCTTTAATTCGCTAAACATAGATTTGAAGTCATTCATGGCCTCTCTTATATCTTCTTTGGAAGATAAATTTTTTTTTTTTTTTTTTTACATTTTTTTATTGAGGTTATAATAAAAGTTTCATAACATATTCATCTGATAACAATGATAGCTTAATTCTGAAAGATACATCCTTATAACATAAACATAGTCATAAACCAAAGAAATAGCGAGTCTTGGAATAAATTCTATACAATAGTCATGTAAAATACATCCATGTCCCGTATTCATAACCCCCTTATGGAAAGGTAGATATTAACAACGGGCTAGAGGCATATAAGATTGCTAGAGTAAACCATGTAAAACAGGGATGTCAGTAACGGAATATATGTTTATACATAAAATAATGGAACCTCAGTTTTATATTTTATATATAATAGATGGGGCCCACGCCTTACCGTGAAGAGAATTTATAGGTTTATTTATTCTAATAGGGTTGAGGCAGGTGTGGGGCAGTATTTGTTTGGAAGCTCTCAGACCAAGGTGGTCTAGAGAAGGGAAGAAAAAATTCAGCGGGCAAGAGCCGCTCTTGTTAGAAAAGGAGGGAATAGAAGGGAATGAGGGGCGGAGCTATCTAGAATGCCAAATTAATAATGTGAACAGGGCTATTAGAAGGCTTATTATCCAGTTACAAATTTACAAGTTCACAGGTAAAGTTATGCATAGGGGAGAAAATTAGTATATGTAGAGTGTAGGGGACTACGTCATGAGCTCCTCTCCTGGGGGAGTGCCAGCTTTAGGCAATGTGGGTAAAAGGGATATGGATATGACCCGCTGGCAACAGGTACCGGTGGGAAAGGGAGAAGAGGGGCTCAGCAAGGACTGGTGTTTTGACTAAATTAAAACTTCCATACAGGGAGTATGATTAATTAGAGGTCTAATTATCACAAGGCTTTCAATGCATTCCCTGCAAGTAACTCAAGTGACTAATTCTAGTGTACCAAAGATCTATGAGGTATATGCATATGGCTTAGGGAATTTCATGTGGTACCAACTATCTTAACTCTCAACAGTGTCTCAAAACAATCTCTGGGACACCATGGGAACTAGGGCAAAAACAAATCTAAACATTTTATATTGAGGGAGCTGAAACATAGGTCTTAATTGCTGCACTTTTTTAACATACTTATATAACGCATTTAATATACAGTCACAACATTCTAATAAAGAAAGGTTATATTATGGACAATATAATATTTAAACTGCCGAAGTTATATACTCTATAAATAGTTAATGGTCACAAAAATGTCATATAGAGAGTGCAGCTAGTATGGCATATTGGCAAGAAGTCTTATCAAATAAAAATAAGAACATAAACTGTACATGGAGAGTATCATATGTCCAGGAATTTGACTTACTGGTATAGTTGGAAGATGTGGGGATATGTCACTAGACTGTATTTCTGGTGTAAGTTTGTGTATATAATGTTGCTCAACCATGTTTCCAGGAGGTACAAGTAGGGAGATGGGGTATATCAGATAAACCGGTATAACTTAATGCTCTTCGATAGTTTTATGTGGAACCCAAAACAGGCTATTGTGAAGTGGGTGCGCTTTCACTGTCTTCTAACTTCGCTATTCCTCCCATAATAAAGATAATACTCTGGAGGGTCAACATAACTGAGCAATGAAACTATTGCAATACCCATCGGAAAATGCTGCTTTTTGTGTGTAATCGAAACCTACAGTAAATTGTAAACAAGTAAAGGACATAATTCACCCCTAACATAAACATATCAGTGCGGAGTAATATATTAACTGAAATAACTGCTTATAACACTACATTGACCCAGTAAAAATTAATATAACCAGTTTACAAAAGTACAATTTCACAACACCGAAACCCAAATAACCTCTATGTCCATGAAGAGAGCAGAGTCCCTAGATTAAGCGACACCAACTGTCGGCGATTGGAACATGGAGGTAGTGAGGAGCGTGATGGCAATGGCAATGATTTCCAGCCTGTCAGTGCGGGCTACAACACCTCCTAATGGAAATCGACTCTCAGGCATTGTCAATAAGGTAAAGGAGGGTTGCCGCTGTTCGCTCCAAGCCATAACCGACAACTCAGGCAGAATCCAGAAGCTGCTGTCAAAGTAAGCCGCATTACACTTCCAATCTGTATGACAACCAGCTACCCCAGCAAATATGTATTTCAGGTCCCCTGATAGTTGCTCCGGAATGGTGAGTGGCGTGTTTGGGGTTGTTAGGATCTCTCTCCACTGCGCCTGTAAGCTAGAGTTACAGTCATCCTGTGTGAACGAGTCTGCGACTTCTATAGTAGCAAAGGCCAACATGGGGTCAGGAGACCAATCCGCCGCATGAGTGTGCAAAGTGTCCACTGGTTGTATAGCGGGGTATGGTGCACCATCTCCGAGATAGGAATGTGTATTAGGTTGCGCTACTTAAGGACGGCTGTTCGGTATTGTGAGGTTATGTGGAGGAGTATCCTGTAAAATAGGCTCCTTGTCAGACTGTGGTGCTTTAGGCTCTGAGGTTGTTACCCTTAAAATGAGCTGTGGTAGCTCAATGAGATCCGTCTCTGCCACCATATTAGGAATTGAGCTGACCTCCACTCTAAGCTGATCTCTGACTGCAAGCCGCAGATCAGAGAAACAGCTATCCATCTTCTCCCCAAAGTTGTTCAAAGATGCGAGGATCTGTTCATAAAAATCTACCATATCTGCTTGGGTATAGAGGGGTGCTGTATGAATGACGGTGCAGCTTTAGGTCTGGCAGTCTCCTCAGCCTCGTGGTGAAGTCCGACAGCAGTCCTTAAAAATTATTGTAGTTGACGGAAGATAAATGTTTAATGTCAGCTTTATCCTGATGTTGATTTTCCGCCCCCTGAACTTGTGCAGTAGTGACCAGTTTAGATTGCTCTGATGTGGCTTTGGCGCCGTTAGTAACTGGGTCTGGAGCTATCAGGTAGTTTTCCATATTGGAGGAAATCGGGCCTTTTGCTGGCCTAGTGTTTCTTTTATAGGACATCCCTAGGAACTCTGTTTCAAGGGGACTAATGTTGTTCCCTGATATTTGAGTCTCCCTCTGCAAAAGCTTGTTAAGGGAACCAGGAACTGGGATCAATACCGCAGGTGGGGCTCACAATTATGTGTATAACCTCTTATGAGCACACCTCACAGGAGATCCCAAGCCAGCCCGCACCTCAGGATTGTGGGCTAATAGGTAGGCCTAAATAAATTGGAGCTTATTAGTCTAAGCAACCCCTCTCCCCTCCCCTGTTCTCTTTTTAAACTCTAATCACTGGTGCGATCACGGCCTAGTACGGCCTGCTGTGGCCTATTCCGTCCCTAAATGGATCGAGTTTGGGATTAGGTCTAGCTGCCAGTGAGGCTTAGTTAGTGAAAGCGTTACCTTCTATGTGAAGCCGACAGGTTATTGGCAGTCTGCTGGGTTATGCTCCAGCCCTGGCTGATGAAAGACTGGCAGGACCGCGCGCCACTGCGGCAATATAGCTGGGCCAGGGGAGGCGGTACCTTCAGTTCCGCTACCTGTCCGGCGGTCATCTGTAGCTTCCGATGCTTCCTAGCAGCTCAGAGGGGTATCCACCAGGGATGTACCAGTCCCCAGCCGTGATCCATGTGTAATGGCCGCCTGCGGTCATTAGGCCTCTCGTTTCTCAGTCCTGATCCGTGATCCACGGGCATCCAGCTGTTTAGCAGGCTCAGGTAGTGTGGCAGATGTTATGGGGAGTAATTAGTGGGTTTAGAATGTACAGATTTTAGCATGGAGACATGTGGGACCACGGAGCACGATCAAAATGTGGCCATCTCCATTCGTGGCTAGGCCCCGCCCCATCCAGTCTACCTTTTTAACATAGTCTAATTTCCATTATGAAGAAAAATGCCAATACACAACATGGTTGTTTACCTAGAGCAACTCCATTTATACTGAATAACAATGTTAAAAATGAAAATGACAGAGATGCAGCATAGCAAGAGCCCTATCACTATACTGTAAATAGCGGCAAATCAGTTCAATTTGCATCAGCTGCAGAAATGGTTAGTGGCTCAAGCACTGCAGTAGGTCTGAAATATACATGAGAGCTGTTACTTTCTGTTGGTGCTGCTGTAACATGTTATTAATAGTATCTTATGATTGTTACCATTATGTGCTGTGGACTGCAGTGCTCTGCAAACTCCTTGTTGGTAGTGACACCTAAAAAGCGGTTGTGCATTCAAATATTGGGAGTATATGGGTTTTTTTTATGCTTCACTTTTAACCTTTGGATTTTGGGTTCATCACACAAGGTGGATCTGTATTTCATGAATTATACCTGTTATTAATGGGGTTATTCAAAAGTTTTATATTTACTGAGGTTGGACAGATTACATGTCAGGGCTTGTGTTGTGTTTGGCATTATCATTTTTAAAAACCGATATAAGGGTCCCCAATTAACTTGTGTGACTGATCTATTTTTGTGTAAGCTTCTGATTAATCTCCTATAAACATATGCAAATTATTTAGCAATTAGCTTTTAATATAAAACTTATCATCTGGTTGTCAAATTATCTTTTAAAAATATTTTATTTTGTTTAAGAGAGTTATTCTAGTTACTCATTCTACACCTTTCACAATCCAAAAGAACACTTAGGATTACTCCCATTAGACCTATGATCTACATAGATTAATAAATGTATGTTTTCAGTTCATATTTATTCAGCTCTCACGACCCTTCCATTAATTTTTGGAATTTTTTAAAATTCATGGTTTGGCACATCTTTCTTTGGCTTCATTGGCCAATTAGATCATAATTCCTTTCATAGCGTATTCTATAGTTTCACTGACCCCCACATTGTCAAATTATTCATAAACCCAACCTTAAATAACACACTTGACACCAGCTTCATTGGGGATGAAAAGGCAACAGCTTATTTATTAACATAACCATAAATACAACAACACATGAACATATAAAAACATAACCACAGGGCTTGCCCCTTTTTCACTCAACAGCCCCACCCCCCATTCTGAGGGGCATTCTACATTACTAACTCTCCTGCTAACCTAACAGGAGGTACCATCCATTTCATACCTGGCATAAGCCTCTAAAACCAGGGCAAGCACCATGCCACAGCTGCGAAAAAACTAACCTTCCTTGACTAGCGCTAACATGAAGGGGAGGGAAGGCGGGAACTGCTCCTCGCCAAGGTGGTCCGGAAGATAAAAGAGGTACCTTACTTCCTGTATGGGGATTATTTACCCCAACCATAAACAGCCCACTGTAATGGTTTGACAAGTTTTACTATAGAAATAGTTAAATACACTAGATATCTCTTTCCGTAGGAAAGCAAACTGCTAGTAAGGAGGTATCATAATCCTTAATGACTTAAGTTAGCCTTAACAAATAAAAATAATATGTATAATATCAAAGGCAGAGCTGACATATAAGAAAGCAAGTTAAGCAAAATACATTTTGTATTACATATTTATAAGCAGATAGAAAGCACACAGCAGCAGGAATTATTAGTGTGGTTTAGTACCGGTTGAAATGGCAAAGTTTGGCTAAAAGCATAAAGTGTTAACAGTTATCACTGCAGAAGTCAACTAAAGCTTTTAGTACTCATGACCCGGAGCAACCAAGTTTAATCCAGCAAATAGGTCTTGAAACTGCGTGCCAGAGAGGAGTTGCGGAACGCTTCAGGAAGGAGAGGCGGCGTACGATGATCTCAGGAGTGTCTCTGGTTGACAGCAGTCAGGAGAGCCTAAGAGAGCAGACGGAACATAGCTTACGGTTGGCGATCAGTGATCACACATAGGGTAGATAAGTGTTCCAGATGATCAATGCAGTCCTTAGAGTATTGGCGTAAGTAGCAAATAGCTGCTATAGGAGTGCAGACCTGTAAGAAGAGTCAGGCTTCCAAAATAAACCAGCAATGAATGTTGGTTGGAAGGCAATTTATATAGGATAGTCTGTGTTGGTAATTGATCCTAAAGGAGGTATTGATGAATAATGCCATTTGCAGTTCCCATCTGCTATATATAAATAGTTAAAAGATCACAAACACATTACTTACATAAATAAAGATCCAGAGTAAAACTTTATGTATGGTAGTTACAATATCCTAAAATGGTTATATTAACTTTAGTGTTATTGAAAGTTTTTTATTTTCCAGGTACCTAACTTTCAACCATTCTGTGGGCACAGCACACACATTGTGCAAAATATTTTATTTGAATGAAATGTCTTATTGTTTGAACAGATTAATTAAAATATCCATAAATCAGTATGACTTTTTCACTGTAAGCCTGTGATTTTTACATTTTCACTTATACATAAAACATACATCTCATACTGTCTTGTTATGCAATACAATACATCTGAACTGCTTTTTACTCAGTATGTGGTTATGGGCCTGCTGTTGCTAAGTCTTCCATAGAACAATAAAGCTGCAGACTTCAAAAGGTCTAACATAGCCATGTTTACTCAGCATTGTCTTATGTAATAGAATGTTATAGTGAGAAAAAACAAACGTATTAGGACACAAACAACATCTGGAAGGGAAATAAAAAAACAAATGTTCCTTGGAGATCATCACAAACGTTGTACTTGAAGTATGGTGCAGTATACTGCAAACATTTCACATTTATCTGTGTAAAACATATAAATATTTTTAATTGATATATAGCTCAAAAAGTAACTCGCTGTAAAATATTAAAGGGACAATAAATTCAAAATGAACTTCCATGATTCAGATAAAGCATGCAATTTAAACAACTTTTCAATGTACTTCTATTATCTAATATTTGTTCTTTTGCTATCTTTTCTTGAAAATCATACCTTGGTAGGCTTGGGAGCAGCAATGTACCTACCACTGGGAGCTTGCTGCTGATTGGTGACTGCAGATATATGCCTCTTGTCATTGGCTCACCTGATATGTTCAGCTAGCTCCCAATTGTACATTGCTGCTCCTTCAACAATGGATACCAAGAGAATTAAGCCATTATGATAGCAGAAGTAAATTGGAAAATTGCTTTGTTTAAATTATAAAAGAAAAAAAAATGTTTAATTTCCCTATAAATGGACAATCGAGTCAAAATAAACTGTTATGATTCAGAAAGAGCAACATCTTTAAGACACTTTACAATTTGCTTCCATTATCAAATTTTGCACAGTCTCTTTATACAGACTGGGAACAAGATCGTACTGAGCATGTGCAAAAGCTCATAGGGTATATGTATACTAGTCTGTGATTGGCTGATGTCTGTTAAATCATTGTCTTTTTATTATTCACTTGTTAATTATGCAATTCTACTGCATTGAGTGGTCCTTTAAGCTACGTATAGTTAAAAAATAAATTACATTAATTAATACAACTGTTTTTGCTTCAGTTTACCTCTGAATATTGTGTTTTTGCAATCCCCCAGAGAGGTTGGAGTGGATCCTGTAGACCTATTGCTTGATCAGCTCAGGGGCTTATAAATTTTTGCCCCTAGTTGGCTATAACAAAGGTATTGGTGTTTTTTACACAGAAAAAATCGTATGCAAAGGAGATAGACATATCCAGCAGTCTTTTAATGGGGTAAATCCCTAGATTGCAAAATAATCAAAATAATCAAAGTTTCAAACAATGCTTTTAAGACAGCCTTGTTGTGAACATGAGATCTAAATACAGCTGTAACACTTCAGAAACACACCTAAAACAAGGGAATGTTTGTTTTTCTATAGAAAAATGTGTTAATTATATCGTAAATTATAATAGCTATAGTCATCCAATCTAGGATTATATCCAAACCACTGAGCTTTATTCTATTTACCTATCCCTGACATTATTTTCCCCTTTACAAAATTATTTTGCAGGTAATTTAAGTAAACGCTTAAAATTTGTTAGAAGACATTGTTCCTTAATATTCCACTGACACGCATTTCACCAAGCAGTTCTTTAGGGGGGTGGCGCACAGCCCATCAAGCTTGATATTTAACTGCAAATAGGCCCCTCCTATCATGAGAGTTTGGTTACAGTCAGAGCTGTGATATAGCATTTTATACTTTTTCATGATTATTTGATTCAATCCCTTAAAGGGACAGTCAACACCAGAATTTGTGTTGTTTAAAAATATAGATAATCCCTTTATTACCCATTCCCCAGTTTTGCAAAACCAACACTGTAATATTAATACACTTTTTACTTCTGTGACTAACTTGTATCTAAGCATCTCCTGACCGCCCCTAATCACATGACGTTTTTAGTTATTATCTATTGACTTGCATTTTAGCCAATTGGTGCAGTGTCTGCCACTAGCCACGGGCGTGATCACAATGCTATCTATATGGCCTACATGAGCTTGCTCTCCCCTGCTGTGAAAAGTAAATAAAATAGAGGCGGCCTTCAAGGGCTTAGAAATTATCATATGTGCCTTCCTAGGTTTGCTTTCAACTAGAATACCAAGAGAACAAAGCAAAATTTTGATAAAAATAAATTGGAAAGTTGTTTAAAATTACATGCCCTATTTGAAAAATGAAAGGTTTTTTTTGGACTTGACTGTCCCTTTAAGGTTTTTCAAAATTCAATGAATTATTTTTGTATATACATGGAGAGTATATCTATTCATATGCTTGTGTGTATATATGTATATATATATATACCTGTGTGTTTTGTGTCCATTAATCTTCCCTAAAAATTTGCAAAAAGTTATTTATTGTAGGTCAAAAATTGAAGTATTTTTCTTACTTAGCTGGTATCCATCTGCATTTAAGACTACTAATTAAGTGCTGTTTTTAAAGTTTGCTTTCCCCTCAAATACATCTATTGTTTTATTAAAGTGTATGTTGTTATCTAATGACTCATAATCTTTAAAATTGTCTTAAACATGTTTCTAGTCACGGATCTCAACAGCAAAATATATTTGCCTAAGTTATGATTATATCATTTACTGGAAAAACAGTAAACAGCATCATTATTTTTTAAGTACACTCACAGTTTGTTTTTCTCACTATTCATGACAAATACAAAGATACTATATTATCTAAATATCCTTTTGTGTGTTCCAGGATATCCTTTATTAGCTTATAATATTGTTTAGAACCATTTTGTTAGCCACAGTTATTGAAGGTCTTTTGTTGACTAGAACCAATGTTTTCTTGTAAAAGTAAAATTACAGGAGATTTATTGGAATTCTTCGCAGTGCCAGTAAATTAGCTTTGAATTCTCTTAACAGTTCTATGCTAGTAAGTTGCATATCTTCACACGTTGTTATATATTTGGCTTTTTGTTTTAAAACTGACTAAATGTACTCCTTTTCTTTCTTTAAACACATGTACTGCCAGTAAGACCATTAAAGGGCCATAATAGTCTAAAATTACATTAGCAGTGCTTTGCATAACTTGGCTGTGTAACTAGAGCTGCTGATTGGATCAGCGACAATCTCCAATTGGGACCAGCAGTGCTCTGTGGTTCCAGAGCAGTGCTACTACTGTGTGTTTAACCCCTTTGTGATAGTTAAATACATAGTAGTGTCGGGTTGCTAGTCTTAAAGTGATGGTAAACTTTAAATAATCAAATGCCATAAATGTAATCTTTGCCATTAAAAAAGTATGTGTACTTTTTTTTTCCTAATCCATCTGTGAAAAGGTTAAATTAGTGCATATAATAATGCATCTATTACGATGTTATGCCGGCCCACATAGATGAACTCTATTTTTTTTTTAATGACAATTCCAGAGAACATCCAATCAACATGTGTGTCATTTGACAATCTTGAAGTCCAGCCCCTTTAAAGCCCATAGAAAGCCTAAGTAGAGAGTGGGTGGGACTTCTCTATACATCACAGCCCAGCCAGAAGAGGAAATGAAGGGGGCAGAGGAACAGACAATACCAATTAGGATTATAAACATTTTATTATAAAATATATATTCCCATAAAAAACAATTATGTGGTTTTACTTGCAAACTAATATATTTTTTATTTCAACATTCTTATAAAATTCACCATCACTTTAAAATTACATGCTTTGTTGAATTAGAGCATGTCATTATTGTCGACTATTATGGCCCATTAATTGGAGTTATTATATATCAGTTGGTGATGCCAAACTTTATTCTTCTGTATCTCTTTGAAGATTTGCAAGCCTATGTTTTTTAGCAACAATTGTTTTCTCTTGTTTGTTAAAAGTGGCAGATTTTTTCCTTGCAACTACCCAGCAAGATTCCGATTGTGAACAAATTATGTTTCTCTCTTTTTCTATGTTGTATGTAGCCAGTTTACTTAGAAGCCACCCAGGTTTAAAGGGATAGTAAAGTCTAAATTAAACTTTCATGATTCAGATAGGGCATGCCATTTTCAACAACTTTCCAATGTATTTTTATCATCAAATTTGCTTTCTTCTCTTTTTATTCTTAGTTGAAAGCTAAACATAAGTAGGCTCATATTTCTAAGCCCTTGAAGGCCGCCTCTCATCTGAATGCATTTGACAGAATTAGTTGTGCTAATCTATCGGTGAGTCATATGATTAACTTCACACCAATGTTTTTTCAAAAGCAACATTCTTCCTGTTACTTGCTACACACTTGCAATTTGAAGGTGAAACACAGTTAATCCATCATAGTTTTATATTTGTATATGTGACAACTGCTATAATATAGATCCATATTGTTTGATTTTATATTCTTCTTACCATTACATATGTGAGTAGTAGACATTGATGTTATGCTACATTAGAGACAATATTCTCTTTGTGTTAAGGTTTCAAAGAAAGACACTTTTAAAGAAACATCACTTTTATTGCAAATTTATCTGCTGAACATAGAGTTGTTTTGCTGTTAAAAAAAATAAATATGGTTAAGAGAGCACTAACATTACTATTGGTTCCTGGCTCTCTCTTTCCATCTCTTTCAGTCTCTCTATCCCATCGGACAAATGAATGTCATCTAAAATTCAACATTTACAATAACAGTGGTTGTGCTGCAATAAAAACTAACCAGAGTTTTAGATAATAAACAATAGCAAATGTTAATGCATTAGATACATATAATATGACTCTAAGAGGCCAATTTATCAAATGTCTGTCAGACCTGATCCGTCAATGCGGATCAGGTCCGCAAGACCTCGCTGAATACGGAGAGCAATACGCTCTCCGTATTCAGCATTGCACCAGCAGCTCACAAGAGCTGCTGGTGCAATGCCGCCCCCTGCAGACTCGCGGCCAATCGGCCGCCAAGTGGGGGCGTGTCAATCAACCCGATCGTACTCGATCGGGTTGAATTCCGGCGATTCCTGTCCGCCTCATCAGAGCAGGCGGACAGGGTTATGAAGCAGCGGTCTTTAGACCGCTGCTTCATAACTGGTGTTTCTGGCGAGCCTGGAAGCTCGCGAGGAACACGGGCCCTCAAGCTACATACGGAGCTTGATAGATAGGCCCCTAATACATAAACACACAAACTGGCCAAATTTTAATAGCATATTCAAGTGTGTTTCTAAAGAGTTCTTAAAGGGACACTGAACCCAATTTTTTTCTTTTGTGATTCAGATAGTGCATGCAATTTTAAGCACATTTCTAATTTAGTCCTATTTTTCTTTGTTCTCTTGCTCTCTTTATTTGAAACAGAAGGCATCTAAGCTAAGGAGCCAGCCAATTGTTGGTTCAGTACGCTGGACAGCACTTGTTTATTGGTGCTGTCTAATCAGCAAGGACAACCCAGGTTGTTCACCAAAAATGGGCCAGCATCTAAACTTCTATTCTTACTTTTCAAATAAAGATAACAAGAGAATGAAGAAAATGTGCTAGTAGGAGTAAATTAGAAAGTTGCTTAAAATTGCATACTCTATCTGAATCACTAAAGAAAAAATTTGCGTTCAGTGTCCCTTTAATTATGCATTAAACACAATTGCAACCTATCCCACAATAAAGCAACATATCTTAATCAGTACACCTTTGGCAAACATTGTCTTTACAATATTCTCACCTAGAAGCAGCAGGTGATTATTATTATCGTCACCTAATGTTACTCACACAACCATGCATAGCTGGATGACCTTCTGAATGAGTTTCTGCTGGACCTGGAGAATGGACCTAAGGGGTCAAGAATTTAGAGTAACTAACCCTTGAGTGTCATCAACTAAACAAAATTAAATGTTCATGAGTTTATCTAGGGCCATCTTAAACATTTAATTTTAAACAAATTCAAACCAGAGCTGTTTTTGGCATATAAATTGCATGTGTTTGTTTCACATAATGAAACATTGGTATCAACATTCATATTCTTTGTTTATTCACATTCCTAAATATTTTTATATAAATATTTACTTAAAGGGACAGTATACACTCATTTTCATATAACTGCATGTAATAGACACTACTATAAAGAATAAGATGCACAGATACTGATATATAAATCCAGTATAAAATGGTTTAAAAACGTACTTAGAAGCTTTCAGTTTAGCTCTGTTGAAAAGGTAGCTGGAAAGCCCACTGCAAGTGGTAAATAAGACACTCCCCCCCCCCTCCCCCTTCTTTTGCACATGAAAAGACCCTTTACACAAACAGGAGCAAGCTGGAGAAGGTAGCTGACGGTATTCAAATAAAACTTTGGGGCTTGGTTAGGAGTCTGAAAATCAGAGCAATGTTATTTAAAAATAAGCAAAACTATAAATTTTTTTAAAAAACAAACTTTATGGGCTTTATAAATAGATCATCTACAAAACATTTATGCAAAGAAAAAATGAGTGTATAATGGCCCTTTAAGCATCATGCAATGTTGACGTGTGTTACAAAGCTTTGATGTTTGTTACACATAATTAAGCATAAAAGTTTCTCTTTTGTGCATACATTTAGAAAGCATATGTATTTCTATATTTTCTATAGTGAACAAGTTTGTATATGTAATGTAACAATACTATCGTGTTTTACGGCACAACATTTCAGTATATTTTACTCTGTAACCCAATACAGTTTAGAATACACTTCCATATGTGTTTATCTAAATCCAATTGGACCCACTACTGGAAGCAATAGTTTGACTACCTTTTTTACTTATTTATTTATTTTGCAGAACTGTTGCTACTAGTAGTGACTCATTAGAATTACAATAGAAGTGCACTCAGTACAACAACTCCAGTCCCAAGTAATATTAATTCCTATTGTTTTTAATGGGAGGCACTATGATGTAATAGCAACAGTATCTAAATACTGTCACAAGCATATGTGGCAGCCTTTATTAAAATGATCCTTTGCATTGACTCCCCAAAATGTGAACTAAATAAAATCCTAATGGCCACTGCCCATTCACATGCTATTAACCCATTCCCCCCACTGAAATTCCCAAACTGCAACAACACAATTACCACAGAACAATTAACCCTAACCAAAGTTACAAAACATACATAATAATATTTTAAAGCAAATATTAGTTCATTATTTTCACCTATGATGAGAATTTAAATAACAAAAGTTTCTGTTTCTTTCTTAACCCTTTGAGTGCTAAGCTGGATTTATTTTTATTTTTACTATTTTAAAAAAAATAAAATGTTTTTTTACTTTTCTCTTCCCCAGATCCCCAAGACTTATATCGTTAGAAAGATTAGGTGATTAACTTTCCAACGGTGGGTCTTGGGGGTCTGTAGCTGCTTAGATGCCTGAGATACAGGCATCTAAGCAGCATGCCCCCTTTTCCTATCTTGTCTATTGTAATTTTTAAATAAAGTTGCGCAGTGACGTCATCACGTCATTGCGCGTGATGTCACCGCACGTAAACAGAAGCCCCAGCAATGCCTGTCACTATACAGGCCCGATCGCCAGGGTTGGAGTTGATGGGAGCCCCAGATTCCTTTTAAGTTAGGTGAGTGCTAGCGACGGCTCTAAGACGTTGTTAGAACTCAAGGGACATGGCTAGATTACAACTGGTGCTGTAATTTTTTTTTTAGGATTGTGAAAACTTCGCTAGAGTTAAGCTTTTTGCGCTAGTTGGGTTGCGTTCATATCACAATTTCCAAAAACTTTTTTTTTTTCGCAAGCGTTAACCCGAATAGCGCAAAAATTCAAACATGAGTTTTCACGTGCGTGCATGTATCCCCCCATGGAAATCAATAGAGATAAAAAAAAGTTGGGGGAAAAACTAACACCCAAGATTGCGCAAAATATATTGCATTTTCGCATTCCCCATAGAAGTCAATGGAGAAAAAAATGTTGAAAAAACCAAACACCCATGGCGCAAACAACATAGCATATTCACATTAGCAAATGTGAAATATTTACAGCAAATACATAGTTACAATCTTTATTAAATATGAATATGCATAAATATGTTTTATCATGTTTTCATCTACTTAATGGCAAAGGGCTATAAAGCACTTATATATACATATCTCTATATGTGTGTACATATATATTAATGTTTTTATATGTGTATATATGGCCGTAAATATATATATATATACTGTAGATAGATAGATAAATAGATACAAATACATCTTAAGCCATGTATATGTATGTGTCTCAATGTAAAAGCCATTTGCCTGACTTTTTTTCAGACACCCAAAATCTCCAATCTTTGAGCTCTTATAACATTTTTGTACAATATTTTTATTTAAAAAATTATTAGACAGTGTTAATATGAGTACAACTGTACTTTGTAATGTATTTGAAGTGTTTTGGGCAACTTTTTTGTTTCGGAAAACAGTTAACCACAGCTCTGAGATTGTGGTAAGGATTGAAGCGTAAAGGGAGATTGCGATATCAGTGCAGTGAAAATCGCTTGCAAAAACCCGATTGCACTAGTGCAAAACCATTTGTGCCTCACTTGTAATCTAGCCCACAATCTACTGCAAATAATATAATTTAGTGAATGTTTTCATTAGTTGTGACCTGATAATAATTAAATCATCATAGTTATGTAAGTTTATTAATTAGCTTTATTGAAATATTTCTTATTATTTCCAGTATGGTTTTAATAATCTATTTTTGTTTTGATCTGATAGTTTGTATTTTAGACTTTGACCCTCTGACATAAATGGAGCAAACCGGATTGTACCTAATCGGTCGCTATTTATTATCATGTGCTATGCAAGGACTTGTCACAATGTTAACACTTTGATTGTATTAGCGCTTTAATCCGGAGTTCTGATTTTGCTGTTGCATTATCCAGGCGTCTAAGCATACACATGGTAAATCTAACTGACATATTTACCTTGGTGACGCAAGTACTGGTTACATGACGCGTCAGTATCCAATTGAATGGTGATAGATTGCCATAGGGGTGTGTCACGTTACTTTCCCCTGATTGGTTAAGATACGCTACTTAGTGAGGGAGGCTGATTTGACTCAGGTTAGCCTTTGAGAAAGCCATTTGTCGGCGAAATGCGCATCAGGCATATACACTGAGTCCACCAACCTCATTTATTTAGTTAGCTCTATTTGAGCGTACATAGCTTTTTTTGGTAAACACATGGGTTATTTTATGCTTGCAAGCACTACACTTTATTTAGGTTGTTTGTGGTGAGGTTTATCCTCTTTTCTAGTTAATTGTATTGTGCGGCTTGCAAGCAGATAACCTGTAGCCTGTTTGGGAGTCACTTTACTATTGCCTTTGACTTGTTTATTGTTCCTTCATGCTGCTTGCACTCACTACCTATTTGGTAGTTTTATTGCACACATTGCACCCATCATATTATTTTATTGGATTCATTAAAAGTTATGTTTTATTTATTCTTCCTGAGAGATTTCCTTCCTCTTATAAGCTTTTTTTTCTTGAGTACTCTATATGTGCCTTCTTTGTTTCTCTCTCTAAACTCATATTTCTACATTATAGGCCTTTCCAGTCAAATACAGTGTCATATACCGTATACATATTAACCCTTATTAAAAAAAATATATTTTTTATTGTTTTGTATTTTTAAAGTTTTTATTGAATAAGAAAAAGAAATACATTTTTAAACAATTGGTACAATGTGTCAGAGCGGCATATCTTAGAAATTTTGTTATATCATAGACAGCATAAAATAAGTAAACTCATACATCCTTTAAAGGGACACTGAGCCCAAAAATTTTCATTTGTGATTCAGATAGAGCATGCAATTTTAAGCAACTTTCTAATTTACTCCTATTATCAAATTTACTTCATTCTCTTGGTATCTTTATTTGAAATGCAAGAATTTAAGTTTAGATGCCGGCCCATTTTTGGTGAACAACCTGGGTTGTTCTTGCTGATTGGTGGATAAATTCATCCACCAATAAAAAAAAATGCTGTCCACAGTTCTGAACCAAAAAAAAGCTTAGATGCCTTCTTTTTTAAATAAAGCTAGCAAGAGAACAAAGAAAAATTGATAATAAAAGTAAATTAGAAAGTTGCTTAAAATTGCATGCTCTATCTATATCACAAAAGAAAAAATTTCGGTTCAGTGTCCCTTTAATATATAGTATCAGTCAGTGTTTTAGTAAACGACTTATTGGAACAGATGACATCTTATCTATTCAAGTTACAGTTTTCTTTCTAAAGGAAGTTCATAGCTAAGAAGTCATCCATACGCTTAGTACTAACATACTGATGTTTCTCAAGTAATAGCGTATGTGTTACTAGTGACTTCCATTCCAGTATGGAGGGAATATTAGTTGACTTCCAGTTTCTAGGAATCAATTTCTTAGCACAATTAATTATAATATATATGAGTCTAATTCTGAGCTTACATTTAATTCTAGGGAATTTGTTTAGTAGGAATATGGTTGGATCTAAGGATAGTATAATATCTATAGTGTTTTCAATGTTTGTTTTTACTGCTAACCAATATTGTGTAATATTAGGGCATGTCAACCATATCTGTTGAAAGTCACCCGTTCAACCACAATTTCTCCAGCACAATGTGTTGGCTTTTTTAAACATAGAGGCCAGTCTGGAGGGGGTATAATACCAGTGGCACAGGAGTTTTATATTCATTTCAACATAAATGATAGAAAAAGTGTGGCTACTCATATTGATACAAATCCTTGACCATTCCTGTGTAGATATCTGTGTTTGTAATTCCTCTGAGTATTTATGGGCATAAGATGGGAGTGGTAGTCAAGAATTACTTTATATATGAGTGAGAGTTATCCTTTAGAGGGCACAGTGGAGTTGTATAGGGATATTTCAAACAAAGTAAGGGGTCTACAAAAGTGGCCAGTTTTGAGTATTGAGAAAGTGGCTCACTTGAAAGTACCTATACCAATGGGAAATGAAGTCTCCCCAGATATCATTTAATTCTGTTTTTGGTTTTAATTTTCTTTTTTAAATCGAGTGGCAAGTTATCGTGTCTTGTAATGGTATAAGGTGCATTTATGTTTTACTGAGGGCCATTAAAAACTCTGGATTATCTCTAAGCGGAGTTAGTGGAGAGGGAATTGTGGAAATATTTTGAAATTTAGTAATGTATTTATCCCAGATGTCCAATGTCAGTTTAGTCATAGTGGTTGTTTGGTGTCCTAGGGTTCTGAGACTCCTAGTTGCCTATTTCTTGCCAGATCATGCTCAGTTTGTACCCATTCTTTATGTGTAGCATGTTTGCACCAATCTACAATGTGTGTTAGTGTTCCTGCTATTTAATAATAATGGAGATTTGGCATACCAAGGCCACCTTTAGCTTTAGGTCTGTATATTGTGGATTTATTAATCCGGGGGTGTTTATTCTGCCAGAGGTAGGTATTAAGCATACCTTGAAGTTAATTAAGAAATGGTGTTGGTAGCCTAATAGGTACTGTCTAAAAGATGTATAATATTTTTGGTAATTTTGTCATCTTTATAGCATATAGTCTGCCTAGCTACAACAAAGTGTTATTTTGCCATGAGTTGAGTTCTTGTATGTTTTTTGATAGGGGATGATAATTTGCAGACAATAGATATTGTGGATCTTTAGTGATCTGGATTTCTAGGTACTTTATTGAAATTTTACGGAATGTGTATGAGTAATTTTTAATTATTTGGTTTATAATTTCATCAGTAGTCGCTATGGTCATGAATTCAGATTTAGAGGCATTTATTTTGAAATTGGAATGGGTGCTATATAGATGGAATTCTGTGTTCAGTTCTTGTAAAGAGGATATGGGGTCAGTTAGTGTCAAAAATATATCATCAGCATAAAAAGAGGCCTTGTACTCTGGCTTATGTATTTTAATGCCTGAAATTCTTACATTTTGTCTAATTCTCGTAGCTAGGACTTCCATTGCTAGAGCAAATAGTAGAGGGGAGAGTGGGCATCCCTGCCAAGTGCCGGGGTGAAGCCTGCTTGGTTTGGGTGAATCAAATAAGGGAGGATTTTGTTCAGACGTGTTGCCATAATTTTAGCAAATTGTTTAGTATCGACATTGAGCAATGAGATTAGGCGAAAATTTGGGGGAGAGTCAGGGACTTTACCAGGTTTTGGCAGGACCACAACATGTGCCTCTAGCATTGAGGGGGAAATGGATTAGAAGGGGAGACAGTGTTGAATAAGGTGAGTAAATGTGATGTAAGTATAGGAGCAAAAGTTTGATAATATTTGGAGGAGAATCCTTACGGGCCTGGACTTTTCCCATTTTTCAATTCTTTGTTAGCTTTTGTTAATTCAAATGCTGTTATGGGAGAATCTAAAGTTTCTTTTTGTAAGTCTGTGAGGGAGGGTAGGTCACAGGTATCTATGTAGGTTATGTTATTACCATTGTTTTGGTGGATAGAGCTGGGTGGGAGATTATATGGAGTCGAATAATATCGGTTCAGTATTTCCGGTGTGGTTTTAACATAAGTATTTTGTTGTGTTTTGAGTTTATGAATGAATGACTTTAATTTTTTTCATTTTAAGGTTCTCGCCAGCATTTTGCCTGCTTTATTACCCTCATGAAAAAATGTCTGATTAATTTTTTGGGAGGTCTTCTGATATTCTATGGCTAAATAAGTGTTTAGCTGATCACGAGTTTCACGAATCTTGGTTAAAATGGTATTATTAGTAGGGTCACATTTGTGCATGTATTCCAGTTGGGCTAGTTTAGAGGTAAGAATAGAATAGGCCTGTCTGTTGATCTTCTGAAGTTGGGACTTATATTTAACCCTTTGAGTGCTAAGAACTGCTCTGTTTCCCACTCTGGTGCTAACGATGGCTCAGAGCCGTCGCTAGCACTCTCCCACCTTGAGGGAGATCTGGGGGCTCCCACCCACTCCTACCCCATTGATCGTGCCTGTATAGTAACATGCATCACTGGGGCTTCCGTTTTGCATGGTGAAATCAAACGCAATGACGTGATGACGTCACTGCACAACTTTATTAACAAAATGACAATGTTAAGTATAGGAAAAGGGGGCATGCTGCTTAGAAGCCTGTATCTCAGGCATCTAAGCAGCTACAGACCCCCAAGACCCACCGTTGGAAAGGTAATCACCTAACCTTTCCTACAGTGTAAGTATTGGGGATCTGTAAAGATAAAAAGTTAAAAAAATATATTTTAATAAAAAACAAATAATAAAAAAATTAAAACAGCTTAGCACCCAGGTGGGAAAGTGCTTAGCACTCAAAGGGTTAATAAATTCTCCTCTAAGCGTGAATTTGTGTGCTTCCCATAGTATAAATGGATTTGAAACCGAATTTGTATTTATATTAAAGTATTCCGTTAGCGCAATGGTTAGGTGTTCAATAAATGGTTGATTGAGTAGAAGGGTTTTATTGAGACGCCGTTGGTAAGGGCCTGAGTAGGTATTGGGCCAATTGATTAATGTAGTGACTGTGGAGTGGTCTGACCATGAGGTGGGAGTGATAATAGATTTGAGTATCAGTGATAGCCCTGGCTGATTAGTAAGGATATAGTCTATTCTGCTGTATGTATGGGTGGGGTGTGAGAAGAATGTGAAATATTTAGTGATAGGGTGGGCAAATCTCCATGTGTCATACAAGTTATAATCTCTAAGGCTTTGCCATAAGTAGGAGGTTGTACATTTTAAAATTCTGGATATTGGGTTGAAGTTATCCAGATTTGGTTGGAATGGGAAGTTAAAGTCTCTTCGTATGAAGGTAGGTCCCTTGGAGATGTCCAGGAACCTTCGTAATAGGGATTTAAAAAATAGAATGTGATTTGTGTTAGGGGCATAGACATTAATTAATGTCATCGGTCTACCATAAATCAAGCCTGTGATCCCTAATAATCTGCCTTCAGCATCTTTGATTAGCTGCGATAATTTAAATAGAATAGTCTTACGAATTAGGATACTGACTCCACAATGTTTAGTAGGGGCTGTGCTGTGAAAATGTTGGGTGTAGAGTCTGCCAAAGTATTTGGGTATCTGTAACCTCTTAAAATGGGTCTCCTGCAAAAGGAGTATATCTGCTCCCCTCTTAAATGGGTCATTCATGGCGTTACATCGTTTACATGGGGAATTAAATCTGTTAACATTTTGACTAATAATGGAAATAGCGAAATTCTTAGGGATTGTCAATGAAACATCTGTGGGTGGACCAATTGTGAGTCATGTAGCCTAATGTAAAGATATAGTAATACAATAGAAACATAAAACTCCAAACTTTTTGGAACAATATAACATGAATAACAGTATAAGTAAACAATACAATCAGTGCCTGACAGAGTATGTCAGAGATGGAGCAGGTGGGCCCAGCAGGAACAGCAGTTCCCAGACGCCCCATCCCCCAGACTGAAAAAGGGAGAAGGGAAATGAGAAAGGTGGGGTGAAAGCCGAAGTGGCCGAATGGTCAAATAAAAAACTATATTTTGAGAGACTAATTCTGCATGTAAGAATAAAAACATAAAACATACGTGAACAGCAAAACAAACAGATATCAATTAGTACTTTTATATTTTAAGGAACCCTTTGAACTATTATTGGTATTATATCTGTTATTTAAAGAATAATAAAGCTTAGTTCTGGAATACAATCTATATAAAGTTTGAATGTAAGGAGAGTGAGTTTCTCCATGGATAAGTAAATATCCAGGTTATGTCTTGTTTGAGATCTGAAGATGGAACAAAGGGGAAAAAAAGAAGAAAAAAAAAGGGGGTAGCTTACTCACAGTTACTTGAACCCATGTAGGAAGCAGCTGTTTCCTTCCGTGGAATGGAGAGAGTAGATGTCTTTCGGCAATTATATTAAAAAGCCTCTCCCAATAGGTACAGTAATTTATATTAAAGTATGAGTTAATCAATTACAGCTTGAATCTTGATGGTGCAAGTTGTGAAAGACTAGGCGCCTTCTGGGCTGAGGGTTGAGTAGGTGAGGTCCTCCTGGTTTGGTCAGTTGAATTCAAGTTCCATGTGTGGGAAATGCTTCTTTGAGAGGATTTCTGAGCTTCTGCCGGTTCTGGAGCTGATAAAGAGGGCAGTTCTGGAAGGTCAAGGCCCAATGTGTTGCAGAATTTCTGTACTTCAGATGCATCTTTGCAGGTTAGGCACCTGTCTTCATGGATAACCATAATTTGAGCTGGGAAACCCCATCTGAATGGTATGCGTTTATTGTGCAGGAGTTGAGTAAGCGGAGAGAGTTCTTTCCTTTTCTGAAGGGTTCGTTGGGATAAATCAGGGTAAAACTGGATAATAGTGCCATGAAATCTTATGGACTGATTTTTGCTTGACAGGCCCAGTATTTCCTCTTTATCCCTGTTGTTTTTGAATTTTATGATTATGTCTCTTGGAGGTGCCGAGTCTGATGGTCTGAGTCTCAGTGCTCTATTGGTTCTCTCCCATGGGATTTCTTCTGCATTTTTGGTGCCCTTAAGATGGTTAAAAAGACCTGGAAGGTATGTAGGCAGATCTTTGGGTAATACTGATTCCTGCACTCCACAAATACGCAGATTTTTTCTCCTACTCCTATTTTCTAGGTCTTTAATTTTTTTATGCAGAGTCTCCATTGTTGTCTAATAAGAGTCCATTTGCAGTTGGATTGTATTGAACTCCTCCTGTATTTTGTCAGTCCCATCCTCTATGGCCTCTACACGAAATCCAAGTGCATTTGCATCTTGTTTAAGATCTGCTAGTTCTTCCCTGATACATGCTCGGACAATGTCCACAATATCCTGTTTGGAAGGCAGGGTAGAGAGAACTGTTGCGGGTATTTGAAGGATTTCTGATGTAGAAATAGCTGTTTGGGAGGTAGATTGCAACATGGGGCTCTCTTGTGATGGGAAGCTTTGTGGAGAAGAGTTAGATGTATTCTCTGCAGGATAAAGTAGGACGCCACATTATGGCTTTTATTCTGGGATGATTTAGATATCTTGTCCTGTTTAAGGTTATTTTAAGACACTATTGTGTGAGTCTTGGAATGTATGATATAGTTAGGAGAGAAAAGTTAACTTTTTATAAATCCAAAGCTATATTGGTAGGCTACAAAGGCTATGGTAATAGTAGCAAATTATGCTCTTTGTGGGTAGGCCTAGTATTGCTTTTAAGATTTTTGAGTTCTTCCAGCATATGGTGAGGAAATAGCAAGGTAAGTATATAATCCTCATCAAAGTATATAGAAATTATTCCCTTTCAGTGGTATCAGTTACTTATATAGCAGAGGGTTCGAGGTAATTAATGCCTGAAAAGTGGGCAAAAGAGTGCAAAATCTCTGTCCATCTGAATGATATTGATTTTAATAATGATGGTTATCCCATCTGTGATGGGGATGTTTTCCCAGAGTGCAATGTAGCGTTATTGTGAAGGGTTATGAACACAATATCGTCCCCTCAGCGCCTGCATGAGAGTTCAGCATGCTTCATGGCTCAGGAGGGCTCTTATTAAGTAGATGCATCATCACTCTGTCTGATGTAGTAACGGGTCCCACATTTAAGGCTAAGACTTATTTTTCCATCCCTATTAGCAGGGTCTCTTGTTAGGGACTAAGTGTTTATGCACTCACTCCTTATCTGTCGCGTGGAGCCGGTTAGAGTGTGGTTGCAGGTAGATGCGCCACTAGCGTGATGAGCTTTAGGCCTCAGGTGCTGATAGGCGACATCGGGTGAGCACTCCTTCATTCATTTAGGCCGCCATGTAGATCAGAGGGTATTCCGAGTGTCCCTGGTGCTTCCGTTCACTCCGGATTTGCAGGCATTGATGCGAAAAACCTGTTTTTCTGGCCACTTATTATTCACACAGCCATCTTAGCTGCTACCGGCTCTGCCCCCTCCCTTTTATTGTGTTTTTATCAGAAAGTGTGTGTATATATATATATATATGAGTAATACTTTATTTTGAACCACCAACAACAATATATTTACAGTATATATATATATATACAGGTGGCCCTCCGTTTACGCCGGTTCAATTTGCGCCGTTTCAGAATAACAACCTTTTTTGCAGTCATGTGACTGCTATTGAAAAGCATTGTGTGCATTGATTAAAATAGCCAGTAGGTAGAGCTGTCCGCTTGTGTTGCAGCAAAGATACACACATGCAGGCTGAAATTAATCAGTGTACACAGATCACAGACATTAGCTACCGAGCAAAGCTGTCAAAGGAACAAGATCTTCCTGACTATGAATCAGTCCATACTGGAATGCATAGAATTGCTGCAGACCCAATATTATCTAACATCCTAACAATACAAAGAACTGTTTACAGAAAAATGCAAGTAAAGTCTGTGTTGTGTGATTTTTTATTAGGGTGATATTGCTGTTCAGCAAAAGTTTTTGTTCATTTAACTTAGTTTGATGATTATACTTAGGGGGGTAGTTATCAAGCCATCAACCTCAAATACGCTGGAATTCCGCAGCGTATTTGTGGCGAGGCTGATTCACCTTAGTTATCAAAGGCTAGAGACCGGCAAAAGTAGAATTTTGTGACGTAAACTTCGATCCGCCAGACTCAGTCCGACACAGATCGATTCTTACTTCACTCCAGATGTTCCGCACAAGTGCGGCACAATCTGACTACTTTTGCTAGTTATCAAATGACTAGCAGGTACGCTCAGCACTTTTCCGGCCCAGCGTACCTGGTTTTCAAACCGCCGCCCTGGAGGCGGCGGATCCCATAGGAATCAATGGGAGTCTGACCATAGCGAAAGTAGAAGTTCGCTGCTGCCGACATCCCATTGATTCCTATGGGAAACGTCTGCACCTAACACCCTAACATGTACCCCTAGTCTAAACACCTCTAATCTGTCCCCCCTACACCGCCGCAACTAAATAAACTGATTACTCCCTAAACCGCCGCTTCCGGAGCCCACCGCAAGCTATTCTATACATATTAACCCCTAAACCGCTGCTCCCTGACCCCGCCGCAACTATAATAAATGTATTAACCCCTAAACCGCCGCTCCCGGACACCGCCGCAACCTACATTATACCTAGTAACCCCTATCACCCCCCTAACTTAAATATTAATTAAATAAATCTAAATAATATTTCTATTATTAACTAAATTAATCCTATTTAAAACTAAATACTTACCTATAAAATAAACCCTAATATAGCTACAATATAAATAATAATTATATTGTAGCTATCTTAGGATTTATTTTTATTTTACAGGCAACTTTCAATTTATTTTAACTAGGTACAATAGCTATTAGATAGTTATTAACTATTTAATAGCTACCTAGCTAAAATAAAGAGAAATCAGCCAATCAGATTTTTCCTACCTTAATTCCAATTGGCTGATAGAATCCTATCAGCCAATCGGAATTGAAGGGACGCCATCTTGGATGACGTCCCTTAAAGGAACCTTCATTCGTCGGTAGTCTGTCGGGAAAGAAGGATGTTCCGCGTCGGCGGGATGAAGATTGAAGACCCCGCTTGGAAGATGACATCGCCCGGATAGAAGACTTCTTCAGTGCCGCTTGGAAGATGACATCGCCCGGATGGAAGACTTCTTCAGCGCCGCCTGGAGGATTACTTCATCGGATGGAAGATTTCTTCAGCGCCCCTTGGAGGATCACTTCTGCCGCTCCTCTTCAGTTCCATCGGTGGCTCAGCTGAGTGAAGACGACTAAAGGTAGGATGATCTTCAGGGGATTAGTGTTAGGTTATTTTAAGGTGGGTTTGGGTTAGATTAGGGGTATGTGGGTGGTGGGTTTTAATGTTGGGGGGGGTTGTATTTTTCTTTTACAGGCAAAAGAGCAGTTTTCTTTGGGCATGCCCCACAAAAGGCCCTTTTAAGGGCTGGTAAGGTAAAAGAGCTTTGAACTTTTTTAATGTAGAATAGGGTAGGGATTTTTTTTTATTTTGGGGGGCTTTGATATTTTATTAGGGGGCTTAGATTAGGTGTAATTATCTTAAAATTGTTGTAATATTTTTAAAATGTTTGTAACCTATTTTTTTATTTTTTGTAACTTAGCTTTTTTTATTTTTTGTACTTTAGTTAGTTTATGTAATTGTATTTAATTGTAGTTATTTGTAGGTAATTTATTTAATTAATTTAATGATAGTGTAGTGTTAGGTTTAATTGTAACTTAGGTTAGGATTTATTTTACAGTTAATTTTGTATTTCTTTTAGCTAGGTAGTTATTAAATAGTTAATAACTATTTAATAACTTTTCTAACTAGCTAAAATAAATACAAAGTTACCTGTAAAATAAATATAAATCCTAAAATAGCTACAATGTAATTATTAATTACATTGTAGCTATCTTAGGGTTTATTTTACAGGTAAGTATTTAGTTTTAAATAGGAATAATTTATTAAAGTATAGTGTAGTGTTAGGTGTAATTGTAACTTAGGTTAGTTTTTATTTTGCAGGTAAATTTCTCTTTATTTTTGCTAGGTAGCTATTAAATAGTTAATAACTATTGTACCTAGTTAAAATAAATTGAAAGATGCCTGTAAAATAAAAATAAATCCTAAGATAGCTACAATATAATTATTATTTATATTGTAGCTATATTAGGGTTTATTTTATAGGTAAGTATTTAGTATTAAATAGGATTAATTTAGTTGATAATAGAAATATTATTTAGATTTATTTAATTAATATTTAAGTTAGGGGGGTGTTAGGGTTAGTGTTAGACTTAGGGGTTAATACATTTCTTACAGTGGCGGTGGTGTAGTGGGGGGCAGGATAGGGGTTAATAAATGTATTATAGGTGGCGACGGTGTGGGGGGGCAGATTAGGGGTTAATAAATTTAATATAGGTTGCGGCAGGGTCCGGGAGCGGCGGTTTAGGGGTTAAACTATTTAGTTGCGGCGAGGTGTGGGATCAGCAGGATAGGGGTTAATAACTTTATTATAGAGGGCGACAGTATGGGGGGGCAGGATAGGGGTTACTAGGTATAATGTAGGTTGCGGCGGTGTCCGGGAGCGGCGGTTTAGGGGTTAATACATTTATAAGAGTTGCGGCGGGGTCTAGGGGCGGCGGTTTAGGGGTTAATACATTTATAAGAGTTGCGGCGGGGTCTAGGAGCGGCGGTTTAGAGGTTAATACATTTATAAGAGTTGCGGCGGGGTCTAGGAGCGGCGGTTTAGGGGTTAGTAACTTTATTGAGTTGCGGGGGGCTCCGGGGGCGCCGGTATAGGGGGTAGAACAGTGTAGTTTAGTGTGAGTGCTTAGTGACAGGCTAGCAATAAAGCTGTGAAAAAGCCGAAGAGCAGCGAGATCGGATGAGTGATAACTATCACAGTCCGCTGCTCATCGCCCCGTACTTGGTGCGCGGCTTTTTGACAGATTTATTGATAACTTTTTTCAGGTCCGTGGCGGCGATGGTAGGCGAGCTTAGGCAGGCGTATTGGGCCGGCGAAGGAAGGAAAGTTGACACGATGATAACTACCCCCCTATCTGTTGTGTAATTATTTTATTAGGTGCTGTTCAGCAAATGTTTTTATTCATTTAACTTAGTTTAATTATACATTCTGTGTTGTGTGATTATATTATTCGATTTAAAATGCTGTTTAGCATTTAAAGTCTTCATTTCAAAGTTTTAAAATAATGTATTAGGTGTTACTTATGACAACTTTGAGAGGGGCCTGGAACCTAACCCCCTCACTTCCCATTGACTTACATTATAAACTGGGTTTCAATTTACAACGGTTTCGATTTACAACCATTCCTTCTGGAACCTAACCCCGGTGTAAACTGAGGGCTACCTGTATATCCAGAAAAGAGCACTCTCACCTTATTATACACCTGCCAGGGTGCCCAAGGTTCAATATATGTGGAGGTAGAAGGCACTCTCTGGTCTTGTTATAAAAGTTCCTCAGAAGGGGAGTGTGTCCCCGAAACATCACACTTGTTTCAATAAACAATTTTTGTAAAAATATATTCCTCTCTCGCAACAGGATCATGTTACAGAAAAACAGGCCCGCAGCAATTTATTATTGGACAAGCCAAAATAAAGTTTCCATTATGGATCTGATTCTACAAATTTACCGTTACTTTATTCAGTCCAACTTTGAAAATGACTAATTCTAGGTATTTATAATGCAAGTAATTTGGTTGTCAAGAGATGAATTTAACATTTACAAATAAAAAATATAAAGGATTTCTAATTGTTACTTTAGTCACTTAGATACAGAATTAGCAAGAAAATAAATATTATCCAATTCAGACATTCAGCACCATGTGTAATATCTGTGACAAACCTTTTCATTCAATAGTCCTATTTTTTTTTTTTTGCTAATATAAGTCATCCATAAATGTGGCGGGAATAGAGTCTTTCACAATACAATATTTCTTAACATTTTTCATACCCCGAATTTACATAGTAAAGGTCAAAATCTGTAATAAAGTGACAAGAGGTAAAATCATTTTTATGTCTTTGTGTTTACAATGCCAAATCACAGTCCACTGGCACAATTACTAGCAATCCAGTGTTATAAACATTTTCTTGTCATGATGCTGAAAGCTGAATTATAAGATTTATTTCAGCAAAACATTACTTTGCATTTAAATAAAAAATAATAACTTTAATTATCTGTGATAGTGGTGTGGTGGTAGAAAGAAATGTCAACAGTATTTCCTTATCTAAAATCAGCCGAATCTGAAATGTTTTTCTGTATGGTGGTGAGCTGTTCAATATGCTTACCACATACAACATCCATCAGCAATTGGAAGGTTTCATATTTCTTTCTTTGGGTTGTGACTGCTCTCTGTACATTGGGATCCATAAAAAAATAAACACTGAGAATAATTTATCTCTATCATTAAAATATTTTAAAAATATTTTTTCTACAAACTTGTAGAAATGGGTAGCCAAAAAAAGTATCTGTCAATCGGCTTGATTACGAGTTGTGCGTTAAGGTAAAAAAGCAGCGTTAAGAGGTCCTAATGCTGCTTTTTTACGCCCGCTGCTATTTACCGCACACTTCTTTGGCCTTACCGCAAAATGACTTACATAAACTTCGTAAAATCTTTTTTCTATGGGACTTTCATAGCGCTGATATTACGAGTCTGTCCTGGGAGGCCAAAAAGTGAGCAGTAAACCCTCTACCTCCAAGATCCCTAACGCATTTAAAAGTCAGTAGCTAAGAGTTTTATGGTACAACGCTGTAACATAACACTCATAACTAAAGTGCTAAAATTTACACTAACACCCATAAACTACCTATTAACCCCTAAACCGAGGCCCTCCCGCATCGCAAACACTAAAATAAATTTTTTAACCCCTAATCTGCCGCTCTGGACATCGCCGCAACTATAATAAACATATTAACCCCTAAACCACTGCACTCTTATATCGCAAACACTATTTAAATATTATTAAGCCCTAATCTGCCGTCCCTAACATCGCCACCACCTATCTACATTTATTAACCCCTAATCTGCCGCCCCCAACTTCGCCGCCACTATACTAAATGTATTAACCCCTAAACCTAAGTCTAACCCTAACACCCCCTAACTTAAATATAATTACAATAAATCTTAATAAAAAATACTCTCATTACCTAAATTATTCCTATTTAAAACTAAATACTTACCTATAAAATAAACCCTAAGCTAGCTACAATATAACTAATAGTTACATTGTAGCTATCTTAGGGTTTATTTTTATTTTTCAGGCAAGTTTGTATTTATTTTAACCACATACAATAGTTATTAAATAGTTATTAACTATTTAATAACTACCTAGCTAAAATAAATACAAAAGTACCTGTAAAATAAAACCTAATCTGTTACAATAACACCTAACACTACACTACAATTAAATAAATTAACTAAATTAAAAACAATTAAATAAATTAAATTAAATTAGCTAAAGTAAAAAAAAACCCCACTAAATTACAGAAAATATTAAACAAATTACAAGATATTTAAACTAATTAAACCTAATCTACTAGCCCTATCAAAATAAAAATAACCCCCCCCCAAAATAAAAAACCCCCAAGCCTAAACTAAATTATCAATAGCCCTTAAAAGGGCCTTTTGCGGGGCATTGCCCCCCAAAAATACAAACAACCCCCCAACAGTAAAACCCACCACCCACACAACCAACCCCCCAAATAAAATACTATCTAAAAAAACTAAGCTCCCCATTGCCCTGAAAAGGGCATTTGGATGGGCATTGCCCTAAAAAGGCAGTTAGCTCTATTGCAGGCCCAAACCCTAACCAAAAAATAAAACCCACCCAATGCACCCTTAAAAAAACCTAACACTAACCCCATGAAGATCGACTTACAGTTCTGAAGACCGGACATCCATCCTCAAGGAAGTGGCAGAAGTCTTCATCCAAGCCGGGCCGAAGTCCTCAATGAAGCCGGGAGAAGTCTTCCTCCAAGCCGGGCGAAGTGGTCCTCCAGACGGGCAGAAGTCTTCATCCAGACGGTGAGCATAAACTGCTCGTTAGCACCGCATAGCCTCTAACGCAAAACTCGTAATCTTCCCGAATGTGTTTTTTTTTTAATTACTAAATGTAGAAAAAAAAAATCTTTTTTTTATTGATTTGGAATCTGTGTTATTTTTCTGTCATAGGCAAAAAGACATACTTTGAATTGGTCTTAGTTTGTGGTAATGAACATGTGCGCTATATAGGGATGGGCAAATGTGCTGAAAGGGCAATTTATTTGGTAGAACAAATAGTCCTGTGGACATTCGTTTTAGACAATGGAATGAAAATCCATTAAAATTCGGTAATCGAATGTTACTTCTAAGGTTCATAATTAAATAGAATATACAGATTCGAAATTTCAAATGTAAATGTAAATACTATTCAGAAGTTCAGTAGTTCATGAGGTAGGGAATTTAGTAAATTAATACATAATAAATACAAATATATCAATTTGAATGTTTCTATTTTGAATATTGCATAATTTGAATTTTTCAAATTAGAATATTGCATAATTCAAATATTACATTTAACCCTTTGAGTGCTAATGACGGCTCTGAGCCATCACAGAGTTTCTCACTCTGGTGCTAATGACGGCTCAGAGCCATTTATGAGCACTCCCCCACCTTGAGGGAGATCAGGGGGCTCCTAACCGGTCCTACCCTGGCGATCGTGCCTGTAGAGTGACAGGCATCGCCGTGGCTTCACCTGATGCGTGGTGACGTCACGCGCAATGACGTGATGACGTCACTGCGCAACTTTATTTATACTTAACAATGTTAAGTATAGGAGCAGGGGGCATCTAAGCAGCTACAGACCCACTGTTGGAAAGGTAATCACCTAACCTTTCCAACAGTGTAAGTCTTAGGGGTCTGTAAAAAAAAAAAAGTTAAAAAAAAATTGCTTAGCACTCAAAGGGTTAAAGAGAGCACTAGAAACACTATTACATTAAACGAGCATTAGAATGTTGTGCAAACATTCGGAATTCAACATGAACAAACAAATGGGTTCAAATTTGTTTAATTTTTCGAATGTTGTAAAATATTTGCCCATCCCTACTGCTATACAACCTTTGACCATATTAGGTTTCATTCCAATTCATCAGAACTATCTTGTAACGTACATCCCATGGGTTTAGTGGGTTTTTAAATTAAATTCCATCCCAAAACATTTAAAAACCTCATGATAAGCTATCTTTTTTTTCCTCTTATGCACACATAGCACCAATACAAAATTTAATGCAAATTTCTTGTATGGGAAAAGTTAAAATTTTCATCTAAAGATTTGTTGAATTTTCAAATTTTACAGATTTGGAGCATTGTTTTTTCAAGGGTTTTTTTGTTAATGTTTAAAGCAACAATAAAACCCAAATTTTCCATTTTATTTCTATTATCAAATTTGCTTTATTCTTTTGGTATCCTTTGTTGAATGAGTAGCAATATGGCTGTTTCTAATAGGTTTTCTTTTTTTTTTTTGCTCATGTGTTTGAATTAGGAAAACAATATCACAGCAAAATCTAGTTAAATATTTTTTACTAATTAATTTAAAGGGACAGTCTAATGAAAATGAAACCTTCAGGATTCAGATAGCGCATGCAATTTTAAACAACTTTCCAATTTACTTTTATCATCAAATTTGTTTTGTTTTCTTGGTATTCTTTGTTGAAAGCTAAATTAAGGTAGGCTTATATGCTAATTTCTAAGCCCTTGAAAGCCGCCTCTTATCTCAGTGCATTTCAACAGTTTTTCACAGAGGGGCAGCGCTAGTTCATGTGTTACACAGGCTTAGATACAAGGTAATCACAGTGGTAAAATGTGTATTAATATAACCGTGTTGGTTATGCAAAACAGGTGAATGGGTAATAAAGGGATTATAGGTCTTTTTAAACAATACAATTTATGGAGTAGACTGTCCTTTTAACATCTCCGACCCCACAATGTCAATTAATTCTTGACACCCCTAAACACACCAGACTCAAACTTGGGTATGAAAAGGCAGCAGCTTTGTTTAATTAATAGCAACATTGTTTATAAATATAACATTGTAACTTTTTAAACCAACCAACGTGCTTGCCCCATATCCTCAACATAAACTCCTGCCACCACCTTGGGGGAGGGCCTTCCTCAAGAAATCCTCCCCTACTAGCCTAGCAGGGGGTGGTCCGAACCATTTTAACAAAACTCTATTCCTAGGCAACCCCAGCTGAATGCCGTCCTCCTTAACTGCCGCCGCTTTTCTCACCCAGTGTCATGAACTCCTCAGTTCCACCTTAACTTATGTTACTACATCTCACATACCACCTTAAGAATCAATTATAAGGCTCTCTTTTCCTTTAAAAGCTTTCCATTTCCCATACACCTTTGCTGGTTTATTGAAGGTTGATACCCACTCACTCTCCAGCCTTTCTTGTTACTTGTCTAAAACAGAGTATCACTGATTAGCTCTGTCTCCTTCAACTGAAGCTACTTCTCATTTAAAGCAGAAGTCACCTGTTGCAACTGCAGCACGCATGCCGCTCTAACAACTTCCAGCTTAACGGACACAGGCCGCAATCTGCAGAGAGGATCAGAGAGGCTGCACGCACACAGCTGCAAGAGCCAGGTTCCGTATACAAGTGTTAGCATTGCAGTTAAGACTGTGAACTTATCTTTACCGTATGGTGTAATGTTTAACAGCGCAGCAAGCTGATACAGTATTCTTAACACTGTTTACAAATCTTTACTGCAAGGTGTATTATTTAAAGGCCCAGCAAGCTGAAACAGTAAACTTAACACTGTGAACTTATCTTTACCGCAAGGTGTATTATTTAAGTTGAAATAATTCTTTATTAAGTTTTTCAAAATACAGAAAGTAAGAAAAAGAAAAAATGTAAACATTCCAACATAAAAAATCCCTTCTTGGATTCATCTCTCCCTTTGTGTCACTGAGAGTAAATGTAGTTAATACTTCATTGTAAAAGACGTGGAACACAATTGAGATAACAAAATCATATTACATCATTAAGGCACAAGTCACAACCTATCTTTTGGAATAAACCAAAGAAATTAAAACCTGTAACTAAAAGGGAAGAAAAGAAAAGAGAAAAAAAAAAGGGAAGAAGAAAAAAAGAAGAAAAAAAAGGTGATTTACAAAGAAAGAAAAAGATAATAGCCATATTAGCTGTTTCTCCACATTTCTCCTCCACGTTAACTCCTCACTCCCGGACCACCAGAACCAGTACATCCTCCATCACTAATATATCTCTGCTGTCACCTCCCCCCCAACAAAAATTGTTGTCTGTGTGTTAGTCCTGCGCCTTATACATTATCCAATGGAACCATGTGTTCTGGAAGGTTGTCTGAGTATCCTGTATATAGGCTGCTTGTTCATACATATTGTAGAAAAGTGTGATTTTTGCAATTATCTCATCTCGTGTAGGTGGACCTACCTTCCAATGACGTGCTATGCAGATCCTAGTAGCTGTACATGTTATTTTAATAAACTGATTTACATATTTATTAAATTTTTTATTTTGTTCGTGTAATAAAGCCTGTGGTAGTGACAAATATATTGGTTCACCCAGGATGACACTAAGAAGTTTGGAAAGATCCTCCCAAGTCACCCTAATGTGAGGGCAATCCCACCACATATGCTTGTAGGTTCCCACCAACCCACAACCCCTATAACAAAGGTTGGATCCTGCAGTTGTCACATGAGAGGTAATTACTGGGGTCAAATACCACCTTGACACAGTTTTATAAAAATTTTCTATCATGTCTGCGCTTAATAGACCCCTACAGAAAGTTTGCATTATTTGGTTCCACTCCTCCTCAGTCATGTGTGTGTCTAAATCCTGTATCCATTTGTTGTAGAGTGAGGTGTCCGGTGTATGTGCCCTTTGTATAAGTACATATAATTTTGATATCGCTTTTTTTGTCCTTGTCCCTAGTTTACAAAGGAGTTCTAATTCCGTTGGGGCTCCTTCCTGAATATTTACCAGAAAGGGGCGAAGATTAGATGTGAACTTTAGATATTGGTACCAATGCAATGCAAAGGGAGAAACCTTTTCCCTCATTGTATTGTAAGACATTATTTTTCCCCCCTCTAGTATATCCGCTATCCTGTATAGGCCCTTGTTTTCCCATTTAGTCAATGTAGAAAATGGTAAAGTTAAGATTACACATTTCAATGGAGTATATATGGAATTGGAAGACAGGAGAGATAATCCTTTCGTTATTTTGTGCCACTGTGCTATCATGTTTGATGTTATAGGGCATGCCTTATTTTGTTTTATCGTCCCTGATTGAAGCGGTACTGGCTCCATTTAAGAAGATCTTGTTTAATATTTCTGAGAATTGGTATATAATTAACCCTATATAATTCCGAGGAATGCTTTGTTATTTTAATTCCCAAGTATGTTATATATTTTTTAACCCATTTGAAATCATAATTCAGTTCTAGGAGTTTTTGGGTGTGCTTTGGCATTAACTTTGTGGCCCGAAATTAAAGAGAATTGGGAAAGGATCAAATATAAATTTGGCAGGGATATCATAGGTTTTGCTAGGGAAAGTATCACATCGTCTGCAAAGAGAGCAATTTTATATTCTTCTCCTCCAATAGATACACCCGTAACATCCGGGGATTGCCTTATTTGTTGGGCTAGGGGTTCCATGCATTAAGCAAATAATAGTGGCGAGAGTGGACATCCCTGTCTAGTTCCATTCAGGATGGGGAAGCCCCGAGATTGATGGCCCATCGCCCTAACCCAGGCTAATGGCGTGGAATATATCTTCCGAAGAGCTGTCACAAAGTTGCCCGTAAACCCCATTGTCTGCAACACTGTCCACATGTACCTCCAATCTACTCTGTCAAACGCTTTCTCTGCGTCCAGTGATAGCAGCAGAGAAGGCGAGCCCGTATAATCCAAATAATCTATTAGAGAAATCATACGTCTTATGTTATCTGGTGCCTCTCGGTTTTTCACAAAGCCGACTTGCTCCGGATGAACCAACCCAGGTAGAATATGTTTTAACCTATTGGCTAGGATTTTAGTAAATATTTTGATTGGGCAATAGTTTTTACATAAGGTCTTATCTTTTCCTGGTTTAGGAATTACCACTACATTGCCCTGCAATATATCATTACAAAATTTCGTTAAATGTGGGGCTAAAGTTGTGTTAAAAAGTTTATAATATTCTCCTGGGAGCCCATCCGGACCCGCCGCCTTACCTCTTTTTAGTTCTTTAATTACAGCCAAGACTTCTTGCACCTCTATCTTAGCATTTAAAGTATCTAGATCTTCTTTTGATATTTTTAATAATTTGGCCTCTGTTATGAATTTATGGAGAAGGGTTGATGTTTTTGGTGTATTTGAGACCTTTTTCCCATCATATAGGGTGCTATAAAAATCGGAGAAGGTAGCCACTATTTCTTCAGGGTTAGAAGTAAGTTCCCCCTTTGGGGTGCGTAAAGTTGGAATTGATATGTCTTTAATCTTATCTCTGATATTATTTGCCAAACACCTGTCCGGCTTGTTGGCATAAATAAGGTAATTAGCTCTAAGTCTTTGGATAGCCCAGATAGATTCTTTTTGTAGGATCAAGTCTAAGGATTGACGTTTTAGTGTTAAGGTTTTCAAAGTAGCAGTGGACCCTGTCTCTTTGTGATTTTTTTCCAATTGTTGTATCTCATTCTGTAGTTTATGGAAAGTATCTATTTTCTTGGTGTTAATATGAGATTTTAATTTGATTAATAGACCTCTAATGAATGGTTTATGAGCCGCCCAAGGCATAACTGGGTTAGTAGCGGAATCTACATTAATTTGCCAGTATTCTAGCAGAGCTCGAAAAATATTTTCTTTGTGCTTAGGGTCGTTAAGGAGAGAGGGGTCGTAAGTCCAACTTTTCTGTCCCTGAGATGTATTGAGGTTCTTCAGCCTCATCAATATCACTGAGTGGTCTGACCAGACACAGGGGCTTATTGAGGAGGACACTAAATTTGGGACTAAGACTTGGCTTAAAAATTTGAGCCACTCCTCCTTCGAAGATATTCGGCGACTTGCTGTGTCATCCTCTGACAGAGGAAAGCCAGCCAAATGATTTTTAGGCTTAAGCTTTTCTTACTGAGTATGTCTCTGCATCAGCTGCACTAACTAACCACTTTGGGAATATTTAAAGACTTTGTCCCTGTATAGCCCAGCCACTAATACTCTTTAATTTTACATTTTCTATAATATTTCAGGAATAAACCAGGAATTTTGCTGCTAATACATTAACTGTTTGATTAATTATTTGGGCATGGAATCAGAAATTCCAAATCCCTTACAGGCCTTGAATCTACAAAAAATAGCTACACTGTACTTTCAACTCTTAGAATATATAAAAATTAAAAGTGATTAAAAACATCTACTATAGTTGTGAGAGAACAAACTGAGTAGAATATTGGGAGTTGAGAAGGTGTACAGGTATTTTATTGGTACAATGAAAATAGCATTGCAATCTGTCCTCCATAAAATATGGGGCATCATTAGATCCCAAATCAGATAACTGACCCTGTAGATCCTCTATGCCATGTGAAATTTATCAGACCTTAGAACAGACTCCAGGCCCTGCAGCCCATACCTTATTATCCAGAATATCAGAAGCAAATAGAATGATAAATCACTCTATAGAGGTGTGCTATAGCAATCACAGTCCTTTAACTCGACGGCGGTCAGAAATCCAAGGCTGCTCTCTCAAGAAAAACGATATCAGACAGAAAATCCTATAGCAGGAAAGAAGAGGCGCCAATAGGGTAATAACGAAATGTAAATGGTAAAATCACAAGGACAAAGTTGAAATACTCACAAACGGAGCGGCACTTAAAGGTGCCTAGATCAGCAGACCGGGACCTGTCAGTCGCCCGGTAGACCACACACGGCAAAGAACGCCAACCAGTCACGTAAATCCTCAGCCAATCCGGAAAGAACCAACGTCCACACCTTTCTCCAAAGGATCTGTTCGTTAATCAGGACTGCACCGCGGCTCACACCCTCCTCCCGAAGCTCCAACCAGCAGGATTAGACAGCAGGGGATAGGTATTTATGGCACAAATGGTTAATGTCCAAACAGGATCGGAAGTTGAACGTTATAGGCCAAATGATTAGGAGAAAGACTCCAAGGGTACAATAAAATAAATTTATTTAAAATATATAAAAGAAACCAGCAACGCGTTTCTCAGCTGCACAGAGCCGTTTCATCAGGCTTTCATCATCTTATAAACAAAGTTATTGATTAAACTATAAATGCATTACTTATCTTTAGGTTTTTAAATAAGGCAATAATATCAGTGTACAAGGGTAGAGAGGCAGAGGAGTGCAGTTATAGTCAGCGTAAGCAGTTTTTACAGGTACTAATGTTCGAGACTTCTCTCTAAGATGCTGATGCTGATGAAAACTACTGCCCCCTCTAAGCAATTCTAATAATTAAATTAGAGTTTAGCTGATGTGTCTAAAGTTATGTCAGGACTGATGATTTTTTTTGTTTTTTTATATTATTTCACAAATAAGTAAAATGAAGCATGGGTATGTACTTGTATATACTGTATTATTTGCATTATCAATATATCAATGTGTGTTTTACTGTATATTTACTGTACATATTTCACATTCCAATTTTCTCCAGATACAGGATAATGTTCCATTTATTCTTAAATACACACACACACACATATATATATATATATATATATATATATATATATATATATATGTGTGTTTACCTATACCTGCAAATCTATTTCTATAGATATATCGATATAGATATGTCTATATATGATACTGAACAACAAAAAAGTATTGGTGCACATCCAACCACTTAAGTCCACTTATTTATAGCATATTTATATATACTTCTGTCTGCTAAATATATTTACATAGTTCAAATAAGATTGGGATAAACATCTCGCAATAACATTGACTTATATTTTTTATGCTGCAAAAAATAGCCTGTTAAATATGCTTTTAAATGTAAATAAAAACTTCTGTCTGCTAAATATACTTACATAGTTCAAATAAGATTGGGATAAACATCTCACAATAATATTGACTTATATTTATGCTGCAAAAAATTGCCTGTTTAAATTAAAATTAAAATAGGGATCTTAGTCACACAATATGATCATATTCTGCTAAGCCAGTCACCACTTACAAGGTGTCCCACAATAGACTGGTCCTAACACTAATCAGTTTCCACACTGCAGCAAATCATGCCTAGACAGAGTGAAACTCTCTAACTTTATATGTATACCTCAGTTATAATGTCTGGAACACACCTGGGCTGGGTGGTGTGCATTAACCAAAAAAGGGGGGGGGGGGGATTTGGTCAACTTCCTATTCAAAAGATACAACAAGGTTTTTTTTTTTTGGTTAAGCACATCACAAAAGGACTGTTTAATCTTAATACACATATTGTGGGAGTGCTACCTAACGGCTAGATTTAGAGTTTTGTCGGTAACGACCTGCGTAGCTAACACTGTTTTTTTTCCCCCCGCACCTTTTAAATACCGCTGGTATTTAGAGTTCACAGAAGGGCTGTGTTAGGCTCCAAAAAGGGAGCGTATAGCATATTTACCGCCACTGCAACTCTCAATACCAGTGGTGCTTACGGACGCGGCCAGCTTCAAAAACGTGCTCGTGCATGATTCCCCCATAGGAAAAAATGGGGCAGTTTGAGCTGAAAAAAAACCTAACACCTGCAAAAAAGCAGCGTTCAGCTCCTAACTCAGCCCCATTGTTTCCTATGGGAAAACACTTCCTATGTCTGCACCTAACACCCTAACATGAACCCCGAGTCTAAACACCCCTAGCCTTACACTTATTAACCCCTAATCTGCCACCCCCGCTATCGCTGACCCCTGCATTTTATTATTAACCCCTAATCTGCCAACCTCACACCACCGCCACCTACGTTATCCCTATGTACCCCTAATCTGCTGCCCCTAACACCGCCGACCCCTATATTATATTTATTAACCCCTAATCTGCCGCAACCAACGTCGCCTCCACCTACCTACAATTATTAACCCCTAATCTGCCGACCGGACCTCACTGCTACTATAATAAAGTTATTAACCCCTAATCCGCCTCACTCCCGCCTCAATAACCCTATAATAAATAGTATTAACCCCTAATCTGCCCTCCCTAACATCACCGACACCTAACTTCAAGTATTAAGCCCTAATCTGCCGACCGGACCTCACCGCTACTCTAATAAATTTATTAACCCCTAAAGCTAAGTCTAACCCTAACACCCCCCTAAGTTAAATATAATTTAAATCTAACTAAATAAATTAACTCTTATTAAATAAATTATTCCTATTTAAAGCTAGATACTTACCTTAAAATAAACCCTAATATAGCTACAATATAAATAATAATTATATTGTAGCTATTTTAGGATTTATATTTATTTTACAGGCAACTCTGTATTTATTTTAACTAGGTACAATAGCTATTAAATAGTTATTTACTATTTAATAGCTACCTAGTTAAAATAATTACAAAATTTCCTGTAAAATAAATCCTAATCTAAGTTACAATTAAACCTAATACTACACTATCAATAAATTAATTAAATAAAATGCCTACAAATAAATACAATTAAATAAACTAACTAAAGTACAAAAAATAAAAAAGAACTAAGTTACAAAAAATAAAAAAAATATTTACAAACATTAGAAAAATATTACAACAATTTTAAGCTAATTACACCTACTCTAAGCTCCCTACTAAAATAACAAAGCCCCCCAAAATAAAAAAATGCCCTACCCTATTCTAAAATAAAAATAGAAAAGCTCTTTTACATTACCAGCCCTTAAAAGGGCCTTTTGTGGGGCTCTTTTGCCTGAAAAAAAAAACATACAATACCCCCCCAACATTACAACCCACCACTCACATACCCCTAATCTAACCCAAACCCCCCTTAAATAAACCTAACACTAAGCCCCTGAAGATCTTCCTACCTTATCTTCACCATGCCGGGTATCACCGATCGGTCCAGAAGAGCCTCCGAAGTCTTCATCCAAGTTCAAGCGGGGGCTGAAGAGATCCATCATCGGGCTGAAGAGATCCATCATCGGGCTGAAGAGGTCCATCATCGGGCTGAAGAGGTCCATCATCGGGCTGAAGTCTTCATCCTATCCGTCCAGAAGAGGACATCTGGACCGGTAGACATCTTCATCCAAGCGGCATCTTCTATCTTCATCCATCCGCAGCGGAGCCATCTTCTTCCCAGCCGACGCGGATCCATCCTCTTCTACCGACACCTACTTGCCGAATGACGGTTCCTTTAAATGACGTCATCCAAGATGGCGTCCCTCGAATTCCGATTGGCTGATAGGATTCTATCAGCCAATCGGAATTAAGGTAGGAAAATTCTGATTGGCTGATGGAATCAGCCAATCAGATTCAGCTCGCATTCTATTGGCTGTTCCGATCAGCCAATAGAATGCGAGCTCAATCTGATTGGCTGATTGGATCAGCCAATCGGATTGAACTTGAATCTGATTGGCTGATTGTATGTTTTTTTTTTCAGGCAAAAGAGCAGAATTCTTTGGGGCATGCCCCGCAAAAGGCCCTTTTAAGGGCTGGTAAGGTAAAAGAGCTTTTCTATTTATATTTTAGAATAGGGTAGGGCATTTTTTTATTTTGGGGGGCTTTGTTATTTTATTAGGGGGCTTAGAGTAGGTGTAATTAGCTTAAAATTGTTGTAATATTTTTCTAATGTTTATAAATATTTTTTTATTTTTTTGTAACTTAGTTCTTTTTTATTTTTTGTACTTTAGTTAGTTTATTTAATTGTATTTATTTGTAGGTATTTTATGTAATTAATTTATTGATAGTGTAGTGTTAGGTTTAATTGTAACTTAGGTTAGGATTTATTTTACAGGTAATTTTGTAATTATTTTAACTAGGTAGCTATTAAATAGTTATTAACTATTTAATAGCTATTGTACCTAGTTAAAATAAATACAAAGTTGCCTGTAAAATAAATATAAATCCTAAAATAGCTACAATATAATTATTATTTATATTGTAGCTATATTAGGGTTTATTTTACAGGTAAGTATTTAGCTTTAAATAGGATTAATTTGTTTAATAAGAGTTAATTTATTTTGTTAGATAAAAATTATATTTAACTTAGGGGGGTGTTAGTGTTAGGGTTAGACTTAGCTTTAGGGGTTAATAAATTTATTATAGTAGCGGTGAGGTCCGGTCGTCAGATTAGGGGTTAATAATTGTAGGTAGGTGGCGGCGACGTTGGGGGCGGCAGATTAGGGGTTAATAAATATAATATAGGGGTCGGCGGTTTTAGGGGCAGCAGATTAGGGGTACATAGGGATAACGTAGGTTGCGGCGGTGTACGGTCGGCAGATTAGGGGTTAAAAAAATTTAATAGAGTGGCGGCGATGTGGGGGGGCCTCGGTTTAGGGGTACATAGGTAGTTTATGGGTATTAGTGTACTTTAGAGCACAGTAGTTAAGAGCTTTATGAACCGGCGTTAGCCCAGAAAGCTCTTAACTCCTGGCTTTTCTCTGCGGCTGGAGTTTTGTCGTTAGATTTCTAACGCTCAATTCAGCCACGACTCTAAATACCAGTGTTAGAAAGATCCCATTGAAAAGATAAGATGCGCAAATGGCGTAGGGGGATCTGCAGTATGGAAAAGTCGCGGCTGCAAAGTGAGCGTTAGACCCTTTCCTGACTGACTCTAAATACCAGTGGTAGCCCAAAACCAGCGTTAGGAGCCCCTAACGCTGGTTTTGATGGCTAATGTCAAACTCTAAATCTAGCCATATGTGACCAAAACAATTACAAAACAACAAAAAAGTATTGGCGCACATCCAATCACTTAAATCCACTAATTTATAGCATATTTATATATACTTCTGTCTGCTAAATATACTTACATTGTTCAAATAAGATTGGGATAAACATCTCACAATAATATTGACATATTTATGCTGTAAAAAATAGTCTGTTAAATATGCTTTTAAATTTAAATAAAAACTTCTGTCTGCTAAATATACTTACATAGTTCAAATAAGATTGGGATAAACATCTCACAATAGCATATTTATATATACTTCTGTGTGCTAAATATACTTACATAGTTCAAATAAGATTGGGATAAACATCTCACAATAATATTGACTTATATTTATGCTGCAAAAAATTGCCTGTTTAAATTAAAATTGAAATAGGGATCTTAGTCACATAATATGATCATATTCTGCTAAGCCAGTCACCACTTACAAGGTGTCCCACAATAGACTGGTCCTAACACTAATCAGTTTCCACACTGCAGCAAATCATGCCTAGACAGAGTGAAACTCTCTAGATTTATATGTATACCTCAGTTGTAATGTCTGGAACACACCTGGGCTGGGTGGTGTGCATTAACCAAAATCCCGTTTTGTAATTATTTTGGTCACTTTGGTAGCACTCCCACAATATGTATGTTAAGATTAAACAGTCCTTTTGTGGTGTGCTTAACCAAAAAAAAACCCTTGTTGTATTTTATATCTGATACTGTTCATGTAAAATACATATCTACTTATATATCTATAGGAATAGATATGCAGGTATATGTGTATTTACATATATATAGAAATATGTATTTAAGAATAAAAATAACATTATCCAGTGAGTTAAGAACATTGTAATATGAAATATATACAGTAAATATACAGTAAAACACATATAAACACGTAGATACATATGTATATATATATATATAGACATATACATAAGTGCATTGGAGTTCTTTGCAGTCAAGTAGTTGAAAACATGACATATATTTATGCAATATTCATAAAGTGTTTAACTGAGTTTGTACTGTAAATATTTCACATTCCAATATTCTTTACATAGGGGAATATGTTTTAAATATTTTAAATAGATGTTACTATATATCTGTATATATCTATAACCATATATAATTATCAATAGGTATATATATATACCAAAAAAAATCAAATATAAATATGTATTTGTGAATAAATAGAACATATTCATTGAAATGAAGAACATTGCTATGTTAGATATTAATATTTATTGTCCGATTAGATCACTAGAGAAAATGCGATCACGTTTGTGCGACTTGTAGTAATTGGGAACATACATTAAGGCAATAGAAATACTATAACTTTTGCTTTTTGCGCACGTCAGGTTAGAGCAATATGTGTGGTATCCAACGTGTTCAAAAAGCCAAAGTTGAGTGCAGTTAGCGCTTGAGCAAGAACGATAAAAAGAGCTCCACTTGTAATCTAGCCCATAGTTAGCGATGATGGGTTCAAAATAAAAGAATACAATGTGCGCTAAAAATATTGTCAGAAGATCTTAAGCTATAGGCAATATTATGCATTACATTATGACTGCAATTAATGTTCTCTATCTTGTAATTTAAATGTGTAAAGGACAATCTTGAAGAAAATAAGAAATTAAACTTTGCCTGCCCACACAGGACTGCAGTCACTTCAAATCTCCCCCCCCCCTGACACATTTAATTAGATGTTAATTAGCTGTCATAGCTAAAATGCAATTTTAATGTGATTATGTTGCCTAATGGCTTCAGAAAACTATTATGTTTAATAGAACAAAGAAAATTGCTTTTGTAAAATGATTGTTGTTCTAGGGATTGAAATTAATCCATTTTAAAGGTACACTAGCAATAGCATCACTCGTAAGGCATCAGTGGAGCTGCAGTGAATCATATCTGTAATATTAAAAAAGCAATTTTTGTTTCTATTAATGTTCTGGATCACTGGTTTTCAAACCTGTCCTCAGATTTCCCTAACAGGCCAAATTTTCAGGATATCTAAACTAGAGCACAGGTGAAATAATCAGCTGATTAGTAACCATGGTTATTTTACGTGCTCTCATCCAAGATAATCCTGAAAATCTGACCTGTTAGGGAGGTCTGAGGACAGTTTCATAGATACATAGAAACATCAAAATCAGAGCCTTATTTGATAAATTTTCTTTGCGTATGAAATTCTATAAGAAATTTTGCCAGTACTATAATGGGTCAATTTATTAAAGTCTGGCGGACATGATACGCTGTAGTGTATCATGTCCGCCAGACATCGCTGAATGTGGACAGCATACACTGTCTATATTCAGCATTGCACATGCAGTTCTAGTGAACTGCTTGTGCAATACCGCCGCATGCAGATTCGCGGCCGCTAGCAGGGGGTATCAATCAGCCCGATCGTATAGGATCGGGCGGATTGCTGTACGCTGCCTCAGAGGTGGCGTATGAGTTAAGGAGCAGCGGTCTATAGACCGCTGCTTCTTAACTCCTGTTTCCGGCGAGCCTGTTCCCCTCTTAAGTATGTGAAGGTGATGGGCTTACACAACAAAATGTAACAATTATATAATGAAGTCTTGAAAAAAAATATGCAGTAAAAAGTTGTATTGCTTAATTAAATTAAAAATTATAACAAAATTGTTTTGCAAAAATCGTTCTTTATGAAAATTGTGTAGGAATGAAATGGTTTAAGGTACACAATAGAAATTGTAATAAAACTACATAGCACCTGCAAAAAATGCTATGAATTTGGTTTAATACAAAATTCAAAACATATTATTTTGCTGATTTGTAAAGTGTTTCCCTGCCTCTGCTAGTGGACTGAACAGGAGCTCTCGATTGTAGTAGCTGAAATCTCTCCTCTAGGTCTAGAATATTCAGAAATTTTTTTCAACCTGAAGATTTCTCTGTTTTTTTCTCGCGAACTAAGGGGCCGATTTATAAAGCTCCATATGGAGCTTAATGCCCCTGTTCCCGCATGAGCGTTCAGGCTCGCCAGAAACAGAAATTATGAAGCAGCGGTCTAAAGACCCCTGCTCCATAACTTGTCCGCCTGCTCTGAAGCCAAGGGTAGAAATCAACCCGATCGAATACGATTGGATTGATTGACACCCCCTGCTAGCGAATCTGCAGGGGGCGGCATTGCACCAGCAGTTCACAAGAATTGCTGGTGCACTGATAAATGCAGACAGCATATGCTGTCGGCATTTATCAATGTGCAGCGGACATGATACGCTACATTGTATCATGTCCCGCTCGCACTATAATAAATATATCCCTAAAAGGTGTCGCAATTCTGTCAAAATACGCAAAACACTTTTTAACCTAATGGCAAAACACACTCATATGAAAATAGAGGCGATTGTAAGACACTATACCCTGTATTGGATGTAGTATTTAAGTGCACCCCTTCTTTCTGCTAACTTCACTCTCCCCAGTGAAATTTCCCTTTCAAGTGAGCTCCATCAGTGTCTATGGAATACATCTTACAACCCACAAGGACAGCCCTGGAGGACAGCCCATGCGAGAGTAAGCAGGGAAAACCATGTCTCACCTAGCAAAGTTTTGAGAATCAGGCCCTCAGTCTTCTTGTATAAAGTGCATTGAATTACTTTTCTACAGTTTTCAAATTTGAAGCCATTCCAAACCTGATCCTCCCATTCACCGATCTTTAAGAGTATACTGTATTAACTTCAGATATTTATCTATTTATTTATATTTGTAATTCAGATATTTATTAATTTCCTTACCATTACAAAAGAAATGCTTCTTAATGAATTACATCAGAAAAATCCTACATTCATATAGGGAAAACACATGGAAACCTTTTATAGTTTTGAAGATCCGACATCCATCCTCCAAGAAGCCGGGAGAAGTCCTTATCAAATCCGAGAGAAGTCTGCATCCAAGCAGCCGAAGTCTTCATCCAAGCCCGCAGAAGTCTTCACCCAAACGACATCTTCTATCTTCATCCATCCGGCGAGGAGCGGGTCCATCTTTAAGACATCCGACACAGAGCATCCTCTTCTTTCCGACGACTAACGACAAATGAAGATTCCTTTAAGTGACGTCATCCAAGATGGCGTCCCTTAGATTCCGATTTGCTGATAGAATTCTATGAGCCAATCGGAATTAAGGTTGAAAAAATCCTATTGACTGTTGCAATCAGCCAATAGGATTGAGCTTTCATCGTATTGACTGATCCAATCAGCCAATAGAATGTGAGCTCAATCCTATTGGCTGATTGGATCAGCCAATAGGATTGAACTTCAATCCTATTGGTTGATTGGATCAGCCAATAGGATTAAACTTCAATCCTATTGGCTGATTGCATCAGCCAATAGGATTTTTTCAACCTTAATTCCGATTGGCTCATAGAATTCTATCAGCCAATCGGAATCTAAGGGACGCCATCTTGGATGACGTCATTTAAAGGAACCTTAATTCGTCGTTAGTCGTCGAAAAGAAGAGGATGCTCCGTGTCGGATGTCTTGAAGATGGACCCGCTCCTCTCTGGATGGATAAAGATAGAAGATGCCGTCTGGGTGAAGACTTCTGCAGGCTTGGATGAAGACTTCAGCCGCTTGGATGAAGACTTCTCCCGGCTTCGATGAAGACTTCTCCCGCCTTCTTGGAGGATGGGTGTCTTATCTTCAAAACTGTAAGTGAATCTTCAGGGGTTAGTGTTAGGATTTTTTAAGGGTGTATTGGGTGGGTTTTATTTTTAGATTAGGGTATGGGCTGCAATAGAGATAAATGCTCTTTTAAGGGCAATGCCCATACAAATGCCCTTTTCAGGGCAATGGGGAGCTTAGGTTTTTTTAATTAGGTTTTTTTTTGGGGGGGTTGGTTGTGTGGGTGGTGGGTTTTACTGTTGGGGGGGTATTTGTATTTTTATTTACAGGTAAAAGAGCTGATTTCTTTGGGGCAATGCCCCACAAAAGGCCATTTTATGGGCTATTTGTAGTTTATTGTAGGTTAATTTAGTCTAACAGTTAGGGTAGCTTAATTATTAGTTTAAAATAGTTTAATGTAATTTAGTATAATAGTTAGGATAGATTAATTATTCCAAGTTCTTTTATTAGAAGAAAATTTAGGATGTGTACATGTACGCACAAGCGTATAAGAATACAAAGAAAACAATCAAGATTATTTGACAATAACTGGTGAACGGAATGGTATCGTAAACTGTCACCTAGATGACAAAAAAATGGAGTTGTCAATCAAACAAGATAATGAGTAAAACAAAGAAACAAATAAGGGGGGGGGAAACAAAAATAAAAGAAAAAATAAATAACTGAATTAAAGATAAAATGCTCCAGTGCAAGAACGCTTTTCTGCAGTGCAATGTCTCCACGCCAGTAGCCAAGAGAAATAAGATGAAAATAGAGCAGATGAGGGCCTATAAGGTATTAAACTAGTTTCTGATATTGGTCCCACATATTTTGTGCAATGATGAAGTGGTCCCTGGTATCTAGCCTAAATGATCTATATTCTTCCAATTCTAAAAGGTCTGAAACTTTTGACTTCCATTGTGATAGGTTAGGGGGGTCAGGGGTTTTCCAGTTTTTAGCAGTGAGGGATTTGGCGCTATTTGTAAAGATGCGAAACAAAATAATGTGAGCCTTGGAGGGGAGTTTGATGTTTTTGTTTAATAGGAATAGTAATGGGTCTAAAGGCAATGTCATCTGGAAAATTTTCTCAATTTCCGAGAGAATGGCTCTCCACAATGAGTTGATGCAGCTACACCACCACCACATGTGGCCCATACCACTGCCTACATGGCCGCAGCGCCAACAGCGGTTATTAGTTGAGGGGAATAATGTGTGGAGGCGTCTTGGGGTCAGGTACCAGTGGTGGAGTATTTTATAATTCAATTCCAAAAGATTAGCGGAGGAGGAAGACGATTTAGTATTAATAAATATATAAGAAGCCATCTGTGGGAGGATAATGACTCCCAACTCTCTCTCCCAGGATTCTATGGAAGTGGGTAGGTTGCCAGGGGGGGTTGGGTCAAAATGGAGTATATTTTAGAAAGAGTGTGGCTATGTGGTTGGGAGGATGATAGTAATTTTTCTAGATTGGTCCGAGTTCTAAGGAGGTTGTGTTGTTGATTGTGAGAGGATATGTAATGAGAAACTCTCCTATAGGTAAACCAATTTTTAGCCCAGGTGTGACCTAAATCTGTTAATTGGGTCATTGAGAGTAAATGTTCGTTGTTCGTTAGGTGATAAAGGGCAACGTCAAGGGGGGACATAGGGTCGTCCCAGCGTATTCCGAGGTCAGTCAATGAGAACTCGGGGTTATGTATCAGGGAGGTTAGGGGGGAGGGTCTAGAGGAGAGGTATGGATTTATTTTATTAATCTTTTCCCACTGAGTCAAGGTCTCTTTGGTAATTGGATTTTCTGTACTGCCAATCCGCTCATGTCCCCCTGGGGACCCACAGGTTGCTTGTAAATTTAGACTAGGGTTGAGGTGTTCCTCCAAAGCTATCCACCTTTTCTGGGATTTATGCACTCTCCAGTCAAGGATTCTTTGAATGTAGATTGCGTGATCGTAGAGGGAAAGATCGAGCACTCCCAGACCCCCATGAATGCGGGGGAGCAGCATAGTTTTATTGTTTATTCTTGAATAAAGGAGCTGAATAAAGATTGGATGTGAGAGAGGAACCTCAGGGGGAGGGGGACCGGGAGGGCCAACAAAAGATATAGGAGTCTGGGGAAGGCTGTCATCTTAATGGCATTGATCCTCCCGATCCAGGAGAGATGTCTAGAGTGCCAAGAGTAAAGTTCCCTTTCCAAGGACAACTTGAAGGGGGCAAAGTTTAAAGTGTAAATCTCGTCCAGTTCATCCATCAAATAGGTACCTAAATATTTAAGAGAGGTTTTGCATTGGCGGAAAGGGCAAGAAGATTTAATTTGCTGAGCTATAGTGGGTGGTAAGGATACACTCAGATATTCAGATTTTGAGTGTTTAATGAGGAAATTGGATAGGTTATTAAATAGGGTTAGTTCCTCCAAGAGAGGGGGAATGGAGGTGTCGGGAGCCGTAAGTGTAAACAGGACATCGTCCGCGAAAAGGGACAGTTTATAGGTTTCATTCCCAATCACTATTCCCTGAATCTCTGTATTCTGACGGACCCTGGTGGCAAAAGTCTCCAAGAGGCAGACAAATAGCAGGGGGGACAGGGGGCACCCTTGTCTAGTGCCATTAGATATCGGAAAGGGGGAGGAAAGGATGCCGTTCACTGAAATTTTTGCGCTTGGACCGTTATATAATGCAAAAATTCTATGGAGCATAAATTTACCAATGCCTAGGGTTTGGAGGGTGGCCTTGAGATATGACCAGCTAACCCGGTCGAAGGCCTTCTCCACGTCAGTAGACAAAAATATAGTGGGAAGGCCTTGTTTCTTGGAGTGCCAGAGGAGGTGAAGGTTGCGGACTGTGTTATCCCTCGCTTCCCTTGAGGGGACAAAGCCGACCTGGTGGATCGTGATGGATTAAGCAAGGGAGATATCGGTTTAATCTGATGGACAGAATTTTGGCATAGATTTTAATGTCTGCGTTTAATAGGGATCTTGGTCTATAATTAGTAATGAGATCGGGGGATTTATTTGGTTTCGGGATGACCGAGATATGTGCTTGGAGTGACTGGGGGGTGGGGATGTGTTGTTATCGATGTCAGAGAAATGAGAAAGGAGAGGAGGGGTAGGATGTCACAAAATTTAGAATAGTATGCATGTCCAAAGCCGTCTGGGCCTGGGGCTTTCCCGGCGGGGAAAGAGCGGATGGCTGTTTGTACCTCTTTTAATGTAATGGGGGATTCCAGGTCTGACATCTGTTCAGAAGTAAAGGAAGGTAGCTTTAGGGAGGAGAGATAACCCGCGATGGCAGGTGGGGCCTTAGTCTGTTGTAAGTTGTAAAGTCCCTCGTAATAAGATCTAAAGCTATTAGCTATGTCGGAAGATGAGGACCATATCTTCCCCTTGTCATCTCTTATTGACACAATATATTTTTTAGAGGATCTATTGCGTAGCATTCTTGCCAGTAGTCTGCCCTGTTTATTACCCTCTTCATAAAATCTCCTTTTAAGAAAGAGGGCCCTACGTTTGGCCTCCCTACTTAGGAGAAGGTCAAGCTGTTTTTGTTTGTGTTGAATATGTTCTATGAGCGAATGGTCTTTGGGGAATCGTTTATGAGAATCTTGGAGTTTACTTAATTCTTCCAAAATATTTCTAAGTACAAGGGAGTTCTGCCTATTCCTAGCTGCTTTAAGAGCTATGATGTCGCCCCTAATGACGCACTTATGCGCCTCCCATAAATGGAGTGGGGAAATCTCAGGGGTGGTATTCAGTCTAAAATATGTCTCTATTTTGTCTTGTATTTGCAATGTAGCCATGGATTCGGTCAATAGAGATTCGTCCAATTTCCAGGAGCGGTCGTGTTTCTGTGATGTGGGCCATTGTAGTGAGCAAGTAATCATGGCATGGTCAGACCAAGTTATAGCGGAAATGTTGGCGGATTGGACTAATGCTAGACTAGTGACGTCTATCATAAGATAGTCAATACGTGAATAATTTTGATGGGGGTAAGAGTAAAACATATAATCTCTGTCTTGTGGGTGATAGATTAGGATAGATTAATTATTAGTTTAATATAGTTTAATGTACTTTTAGTATAATATTTAGTGTAGATTAATAGTTTAATATAGTTCAATGTAATTTTAATATAATAGGGTAGATTATTAGTTTAATATAGTTTAATGTAATTTTAGTATAATAGTTAGGGTAGGTTAGTTAATAGTGTAATATAGTTTAATTTAAATCTAAAGGTAAGTTTAAATTTATTATAAGATAGGGATGAGTTGATATTTATATCTATAAAGTTAGCGGGTTGTTAGGTTTAGGGGTTAATAGTTTAATTTAGTTTATGGCGATTTGGGGGGCTGGCGGTTTAGGGGTTAATAGGTTTAGTAAGTGCTAGTGATGTGGGAGGCCAGGGGTTTAGGGGTTAATACCTTTAGTTAGGTGCGGTGGGCTCCGGGAGTGGCGGGATAGGGGTTAATAACTTTTATTTAGGTGGCGGGACGGCAGAATAGAGGTTAATAAGTATAATGTAGGTGGCGGCGGTGTTGGGGCAGCATATTAGGGGTTACTAAGTATAATGTAGGTGGCGGCGGTGTAGGGGACGGCATATTAGTGGTGTTTAGACTCGGGGGTTATGTTAGGGTGTTAGGTGTAAACTTTACTTTTATTCTCCCCTGGAAATCAATGGGATATCTGGCAACCTCGAACATAAGCTTTCGCTGCTTTCAGACTGCCATTGATTCCTAGGGCATCCGCTACCTCCAGGGCGGCGGATTGAAAACCAGGTACGCTGGGCCGGAATAGTGTTGAGCGTACCTGGTAGATATTTGTTAACTAGCAAAAGTAGTCAGATAGTGCCGAATTTGCATTAGGAACATCTGTAGTGATGTAAGCATCGATCTGTGTCAGACTGAGACCGGCGGATCGTATGTTACGTCACAGATTTCTACTTTTGCCAGTCTGTAGGGTTTGAGAACTAAGGGGAATCAAGCTCGCCACAATTACGCTGCAGAATTCCAGCGTATTTGCGGTTGACGGCTTGATAAGTAGCCCTCTATGCCTGTTTTTTATTTTTTATTATTATCATTACCTATCTACCAGTGAGGGGCAGCTGTATTGTATTCCTTAATAAAATACATAGCATCAGTATAGGGCATATCATTAGTTTGCTTTCAAGATCTTCAAGGGGCAGATTCACTACATAAATTGACGTCAATAAGGGGGTCTCTTTAATAGATATACAGGGATCAGTTGGAACAAGTTATGACTCAGCCTTTAATACATAACAACAACAACAAAAAAGAAGAAATAACTATGCCAGTGAGTTGGATACCTATGCTGAACATAGTTAAAATGTAATAGATATGAAAAGCAAGGAATAGTTGAAGTTGTTATAACCTACTCTCATATGGCTTAACTGTCAGTCAAGCAGATATTGAGCTCCACTAGGAAGTAAACAGGGTGAGCCAAACTGTCTCGAGCGCAGACAATTTAGCTATAAAGTGATGATGTAATATTAGTATTATGAGGTGCTTTGACTAGTATTTGCAGCATACCAATCACTATTAGTATATACTAAGTAACTATGAGTAACCATATGTATAACTGTACTGGCTGGATTATAGGCTTCATATCATACAATATAACTGTGAAGGGAGTCCTGAATATTAAAGAATAATCTGAGTGAGGTACAAAATACTTATTAAAGTACTAGCTAACACTTCACACAAATGAACCTCATATAGTCATAGTTGGACCTGCTGTATATAACAATGTTTACTGTTTATACCGGCATCCCTGAAACAACTGGAGTATAAAAGAAGTGCATAGTATATATGCCATTATTATAATAAATTATATATTCCTATGCTATATAATTATATGAACAAAAAAAAAAAAAAAGAAGTCTCAGAGTCCAAGGACCCCTGGATGTGCACTCCAATCGCAAGATATGGTATTCCTACCTGGGGGGACCTAGTAAGTTCAGTCAAAGGGCTTCCTAATATGGTTTGTTGTTGCCTTGGAGTTTACACACTATGAAGGTAAAAGTATAACCTTTAATCATTACGGCACAGGAGGTGTGTTTAACATTTTAATCCAATGGGGTGTAAGCAACACCTTTTTAAGTTGAGGATGATGGTCACTAATTATGCTATGACTACGGCGTGGGAAGCCGAAACACATCAGCATTAGTGACCACCATCCTGTGCTGTTGTCTGCTGTAAAGAAGTGAATTGTTGGAGCTGTTGTTACCTGTTTTTATCTGCAAATAAAGCCGTGTTTCGTAAAAGTGCACCAAGAAGTACCGGATCTCCTTCATTTCTTCTTTGTTTTCATTTACCCTGAGCTTACGGGGGAGACTGGTTACATTGCTCCAGGTCGAGCCCCCTCGCCCACCCAATAGGAAACAGGCGGGATTACACTGTGACGTCAGACGCCGAACTGAACTTGGCGGCATGAACTCACACGGCATTGAGGATCCCAGGTAGCTCGAGCAGGGGAGCGGACGGCAGAGCCGGAGATACCGCATTCAGCGTGTGACTGCACTCCCCCAGGACCGAGTACTGAAGTATCGATCTGTGAGTAGAATTGTTTGTGGGTCAATTTACTTTATTTGAGTGACTTACCTATTGGGGTAGGGGCAAGGAGGGGTGCTGTATCCGAGGAACACACGGATAGGAGAAAACACTTTGCTTTTATAAAAGTAAACTTAGCTCACTCCTTTTGATCAGAGATAACCCTCTTTGAACAGAAATTGTGAGGTGGGTCAAGCTGCCTTGATACATAGGTGCTGGAGAGTGTTTGTACCAGTGATTTTCAGACGGCAATTGCAATTCAGAGTTGGATGTTTTTAGAGTGTGCAACAGAGCCAACGATGAATTGGTGCAGGCAGGTTGCTCTCTGTTTCCCTGATGCTGACATGATCTCATTGGTTCTGCCAGCAGTCCGGCTCCTGCAAGCTCGATCCACCAGCCTTCCACACAGTGCATCAAAATGGTGGGTGCTTCCTCCTGTTCATCGGCCGTTATAGCAGTTGAGGATCTAGTGTAGGTAGCTACTGAGGTAAGGCTACTGTCTTTGATAGCTCCTCCAATGGCCGTTTGTGCACTGGAGACAACCTCATGCTTCTCCCGACTAGCAGTTAGCAGTAGCGGATACCTCTCATAGCAGGCAGTATAGGCAGAAGCCTCCTCAGGTTTGGTCTTGTGCGATTGTGGGCCTGTGTTCATAAACCCCTCTAGGTAGACAGGCAGGAGTTCCCTTAATGTTTTTAGAATAAAGACGCCAGTCATCTCCATATTTTCATAAGCGTCAGTGACTTGAATGTGAGGCTGTATTCTTATAATCAGGGTTGGGGGTACTAGACTTTAATTTGTAGATAGTCATTTGCTGTATGCTGGGGGAAGAGGGAAATGTAGTGATAAGCAAGATAGCACTGCTATACTCTGAGTCCAGGAGTGTTCTCATCGAGGGGGGTCAGAATAAGGCCTTCTCCACCCTATTTTACGTTAGCCTTAATAAAAAGCCTGGAACACAGGAACTGGATTATAAGAAAAGTTCTATTAGGATTCTGAACATTCAATCATTCGTTACTCATCAAATTATATACTGGATGTTTCAGGAATCCAGAGATATTTAGTAGATAGACTTAAGCTTTTGCTCCAGTTCTCTGCATTGCGTCCTGTCATGGCCGCTGCCCAGAAGTTCCCCCAAAAGTTGTTCTCTTTTGAACTCTTTACAAGTAATATATCTTCACATTAGGTGCCACCATCTTGAAGTTAAAGTATCCTAACACCCAGTAAAAGAAGCAGTGTGCATTCATAGATCAGTAATGTCGTTATCTTCTTGACAAGTCATATTGTGTATTTCAGTTTAGTGTACACAATACAGAGGGGAGCTGTAGGTTTTTGCAGTGGCTGCATTGCTCTTCATTATTTATGAGTTGTTTTTTTATATTTGTTATGTATCTTTTAACCTTTGGAAAAAAAACTGCAGACATGTAAAGGCACAATTTTCTATTGTGCAAGCAAATACAAAGCAAAGTTCAAGGTACAGGTGTCAAAAAGGGTTAGTTGGCCTAATCTTAGTAAGGCCTTGTCTTATAATTTTTGGTGCTCCCCGGGTAGTAGTTTGTTGTAGGGCTCATTGCCTTAAAGGTCGGAGAGGCCGTAATCTTGGATGTCCTAATAGCGAGAGTATAGAGTCTGTATGGGTGATTATCGGGCTAATGGGTGGGGCTATGTCCCCAGGTCGTGCACTGAGGGTATCCCGCCAAACAGGTCTGCTGGCACCCCCCAAAATTTGATTCCTACATGGGCTATGACCTATATCTATATGAGGTTATTTTGTTAGGGCCTCAAAAGCTGCCGCCATATTTATGACTTTGTGAAAGTCTTATTTTTCTATTTGTTCAATTGTTAATAAACAAAACCATGGCAGGGTCTTATACCCTTCTTTTAGTGTATGAGGCCCATTTATCAAGCTCCAAATGGAGCTTGAGGACCCGTGTTTCTATCGAGCCTGCAGACTCGCCAGAAACAGCAGTTATGAAGCAGCGGTCTAAAGACCACTGCTCCATAACCCTGTCCGCCTGCTCTGAGCAGGCGGACAGAGAACGACAGAATTCAACCCGATCAAGAACGATCGGGTTGATTGACACCCCCTGCTAGCAGCCGATTGGCCACAAGTCTGCAGGGGGTGGCATTGCACCAGCAGTTCACAAGAGCTGCTGGTGCAATGCTGAATACAGATAGTGTATTGCTCTCCGCATTCAGCGAAGGTCTGGCGGACCTGATCCGCACTGACGGATCAGGTCCACCAGACCTTTGATAAATAGGCCTCTATATCTCTTTCTTAGAGTTGGGTAGTTATGTTTATATGGTAAGGGGTAGTGACACAAATGGGGGCTAAGCCCTAATAGCATGGTAAGTGGTAACCATGCTAATGTAGTTGTACCCAACTATTTAATGTCCCTTTAACTGTTTGTTTGCTGGAAATTCCAAACTTTAAATTTGCACTCCCCCAGACACTGCATGCATCTATAAACAGAAATGTATTATATCTTATTACCAATAATTAACACGTTTTAAGCAAATAATGATTATTTAACCATATACTGCTCATCTAAGAACATAAAAGAGGTAAAGATTAGTTTGGATGCATTGTGCACATACGTTGGTATTCAGTGAACAGTGGAAATACACTAATCTACTCCTCCTTTTTTTGTATTCTTTGTATATCTCTTTAAATATTTAACATGTTCAGAACCTGGAGCAAATTGACGTTCAAGACCTATTTAAGTTACCATATTAATATGGTTTATTTGTGTGATGAAATTAGTTCACATTATAAAAACTACTTTTTTTAAAAAAAAAAACTAGAGCAACAAAAAAATAAAGTTCAAAATAGTTTCACTAATGATTGATTCTGATGACAGTAAAGCCCTCTCTATTTCTGTGTTTTTCAACTCCAGTCCTCAAGACCCCAGGCCACATATTCATTACATCTGAACTAGAGCACAGGTGAAATAATCTGCTGATATGTGAAAGCAGGTTAGTAACCATGGTTGCTGATCAGCGGATTATGTCACCTGTCCTATAGTTAAGATATAATAAATATATGGCCTGTTAAGGGTCCTGGAGTTGAGGAACACTGTTCTATGTACTTGTAGATATTTGTCAGGGTGCCAGGAATCAGACTGAGATGAGAAGTGCACAAATAATAACACCTTTATTAATAGCAAAAATTAATAAAAAGTCCACAAGTCAAATAACAAGCCAGGATTCAAAACCAGAGCTGGTAGTCAGACAAGCCCAGTCAGGAGCCAAAGTGAAAACTCAGATGAGCCGAGTCAGGAGCCAAAGCGAGTAGTCAGACGAGCCGGAATCAAGAACAAGGAGAACAGCAGAGTCAGGAACAAGCCAGGGCTTAGGAACCAGGAGGGACGTCACACAGCCAGGTAATACACAGGAGCGCTCACAAACAGGTCTGAGACAACGCAAGGGCAAAGCATACTGAACAAAGGCCCTTTAAATAATAAGTAATGACATCACAATTCTGAGACTGTATCTTGTCTCACACGGATGATGTACACCAGTCTGGCCATAAAAGGAAGTGCAGGAAATGAGCAGCATCACACAGTATGCACCAGAGTCAGCATGAGAGGTGAGTAAAATGGCTGCCAGCAGCACAAGGCAAACAAAGCAGGGAAAAACCCTGACAGTACCCTCCTCTCAACAACCCTCCCCCGTGGGAGGACAAAAGGCTTATTGGGAAAACGGGCATGTAAGGCACAGAGGAGGGCGGGAGCATGAACATCAGAGGAGGGAATCCATGAATGCTCCTCCAGACCGTAGCCCCTCCAGTGAACCAAATACTGTACGTGGCCCCTGGACATACGAGAGTCAATAAACAATAATGCTGCTGAACTCATACTCCTCATGGTTGTCAACAAAGATAGGACGGGGATGAGGCAACACAGTGGTAAACCGATTACAAACCAATGGTTTCAAGAGGGAGACATGAAAAACATTGGAGATGCACATTGCAGGAGGAAGGTCAAGAGCGTAGGCCAGAGGATTGATCCGTCAGAGTATTCGAAAAGGATCAGCATAACGGGGAGCCAGTTTATTGGAAGGCACATGAAGGTTCAAGTTGTGGGAGGACAGTCAAACTCTCTCACCAACCTGGTAGGAAGGTGCGGGCAGACGCCTATGATCATCCTGGAAATTTTGGCGCTGCATAGAACGATGAAGGCAATCCTGAATCTGCACCCACGTGGAACGGAGTTGCCGGAGATGCTTCTCCAAAGCCGGAATACCCTGAGACATGAATCGGGCAACAAGGATGGTTGAAACCCATAATTCGCCATGAACGGGGATAACTTGGAGGAAGCATTAATAGCACTATTATGAGCAAACTCTGCCCAAGGTAACAGTTCAGACCAATTATTGTAGTGATCTGAGACATAGCAATGGAGGAACTGTTCCAGAGCTTGATTAGACCGTTCTGCAGCCCCATTGGATTGAGGGTGATATGCCGAGGAGAAGGAAAGCTGGATCCCCATTTGACAACAAAAGGAACGCCAAAATCTGGAGAAAAACTGGCTACCCCGGTCTGACACCATCTCCTTGGGTAACCCATGTAAATGGAAGACCTCCCAGGCAAAAATTGAAGCAAGCTCCTAAGCGGTAGGCAACTTCTTCAAGGGAATGCAATGTGACATTTTAGAAAAATGGTCAACCACCATAAGGATAACAGTTTTGCCATTGGAAACAGTTAGCTCAACAATGAAGTCCATGGAAAGATGTGTCCAAGGACGCTCACCATTAGCAATAGGTTGAAGAAGACCCACAGGAAGAAGTCGAGGAGTCTTATTCTGTGCACAAACTGAACATGAGGCAACATACGCAGCAATATCAGAACGAGGAGCTGGCCACCAGAATTGTCGAGTGACAGACCAAATCATTTGGTTCTTGCCTGGGTGACCTGCGGCTTTAGGATAGTGGTAAGTGTGCAAAAGTTTAGTTTGAAGATTCTCAGGAACAAAACACTTACCACTAAGTTTCTCAGGAGGTGCATTGGTTTGTGCAGCCAGGATCTCCTCCCCCAAGGGAGAAGTCAAATTAGTACGTATGGTAGCCAAAATATGGTCAGGAGGTATAACTGGAGTAGGTACAGACTCCTCCTTGGACAGAGGCGAAAATTGTCGAGAGAGGGCATCAGCCCTAACATTCTTACTATCAGGCAGGTAGGAGACCACATAATTAAACCAAGACAAAAATAGCGCCCATCTGGCCTGTCGGGGCGACAAATGTTTTGCTTCAGATAGATAAGTTAAATTCTTGTGGTCAGTAAGAATAAGCACTGGCACGCTAGTACCCTCGAGAAGATGCCTCCATTACTTGAGTGCCAAAATTATGGCCAGTAATTCCCTGTCTCCAATTTCATAATTGCACTCCGCTGGAGACAATTTCTTAGAGAAGAAAGCACATGGATGCAAGGAACCGTCAGGCATAGGACGTTGAGACAAGAGGGCGCCTACTCCAGTCTCAGATGCATCGACCTTAAGAATGAAAGGCAGGACAGGGTTAGGATGAGCCAGAACTGGAGCGGCAGCAAAGGCAGTTTTAAGACTATCAAAGGCCTTAATGGCAGTAGGTGACCAATGGAGTGGATCATTCTCTTTACGGGTCATGTCTGTGATAGGTTTGACCAAGAAAGAAAAGTTTTTAATAAACTTCCTATAGTAATTGGCGAACCCCAAAACATTGAATAACCTAGGAAGGCTACTTGAGTCTGATGGAACTCACATTTCTCGAGTTTACAAAACAGGCCGTTCTCACGTAGTCTTAAGAACCTGTGTAACATCAGAACGATGAGCCTCAAGTGTGGGTGAGTGTATGAGGATGTTGTCTAAGTACACCACAACACACTGTTGCAAAATATCCCGTAGGACATCATTAATAATTTCCTGGAAAACAGCAGGAGCATAACATAGGCCAAAGGGCATTACAATATATTCATAATGCCCGCTTCTGGTGTTAAATGCTGTTTTCCATTCGTGGCCCTCCTTGATCCTAACGAGATTGTACGCTCCTCTCGAATCAAGTTTAGTAAAGACCGTAGCTCCCTTGAGGCAGTCAAAGAGTTCCGTAATGAGCAGAATAGGGTAAGCATTCCTAATGGTAAGACGATTAAGACCCCTATAATTGATGCATGGTCTTAACTCGCCACCCTTTTTCTTCTCAAAGAAGAAGCCAGCCCCTGCAGGAGAGCAGGATTTGCAGATGATCCCCCACGACAGAGCATTAGCAACATACTCCTCCATAGCAAAATTCTCTGCTACAGACAGAGGGTAAACCCGGTCCTGAGGAGGAATGGCTCCGGGTTGCAGGTCTATGGCACAATCATAAGACTGGTGAGGAGGCAACATACCGGCACGCACCTTGTCAAAAACATCTAGAAACTCTTGGTACTCCTCTGGCAATTGAGATACCGAAGACGTGCACAAGACTTTAACTGGTTTCCGAAGACAAGTGGAAATACATTGCAGAGACCACGACAAAATTTCAGACCTGCACCAGTCTAGACTGGGATTGTGCTTTTGGAGCCAGGGATAACCCAGAACAACTGGAAAATGCTGAGAGTTTATCACCTGGAACGGGAGGGTTTCAAAATGGAGAGCCCCAACAGCCATAAATAATGGAGCAGTTTCGTGAGTAATGAGTGCGGGCTGAAGGGGCCTGCCATTAATGGCCTCAATAGCAAGCGGAATGGACCGAGACAAAACAGGAATGGAGTGCTTTGATACAAAAGCACTGTCAATAAAGTAGCCCGCAGCACCGGAGTCAACAAGAGACTGGGTGACTATGGAGGAGTCCACCCAGGAAAGGACAACCGTGACCAAAGGTTTCTCCTTTAGCGGTTCCGGGGACGAGAATAAATCACCCAAGGTCTGCCGCCGACAGGACCTTAGGTGTGAGCATTTCCCGGCCATGTAGGACAAGAATTCAAAAGGTGGACCTATAACTTACAATAGAGGCAGAGCCCCTCCCTCCTTCTAAAGGCCCTCTCGACCGCGGAGAGACACGTGAATCCCAACTGCATCGGCTCAGCAGTACCTGGTGACTCGGGACCAGGAGGCATGGGAGGAGAGGGAGGCATGGGTGGGAACAAACATGTAGGAGACAACGGAACAGGAGGCTTCCGCAAGTGCTCCTTGAAAGAGGGCCTCTCACTTAGTCTGATGTCAATTAGGATAAAAAAAGACACCAATGCCTCAAGGACTTCAAGTAAATCTCTGGCAGCAACTTCGTCTTTAATCACATCAAGAGCCCATGAAAGAAGGCGGCAACAAGGGCTTCATTGTTCCAACCTACGTACCTCTGCCGCAAGCGTATGGAACCCAATGGCATACTGAGCAACAGATCTTGTACCTTGCTGAATGGACATGAGTCGTTTTGCAGCAGAGGAGCGCAGGAACATCAAATACTCTTCAAAAGTAGGCCACAATTTCAGGGTAATTTGAAATCACAGGTTTATTAGTCTCCCACAAGGGATTAGCCCAGGCAAGAGCTGTGTCAGAGAGTAACAATATGAGAAATCCCACCTTAGCTATGTCAGAGGGAAACGCCTGAGGTAACATCTCAAAGTAAATGCCCACCTGGTTCAAAAACCCTCTGCACTGATTAGGATCGCCTCCATATCGCTGAGGTAGAGGTGCAGAACCGGACATGCTCCTGGTAGGACTAGGTGCAGCAGCGGAAACAGGAGCAGCCATAACTTGCGGGATACTTTGGTCCAAATATGCAGTGCGAGTCAGAAGGGTTTGCAGGGCTAGTGCAAATTGATCCAAGCGGTGATCCTGTTCATCCATCCTGGAAATGATGGCAGGTTAAGATGGATTATTAGCACCATCAGGATTCATGGCCCTTGCGTAATGTCAGGGTGCCAGGAATCAGATTGAGACGAGAAGTGCAAAAATAATCACACCTTTAATAATAGCAAAAAATAATAAAAAGTCCACAAGTCAAATAACAAGCCAGGAATTAAAACCAGAGCCGAGTCAGGAGCCAAAGCGAATAGTCAGACAAGCCGAGTCAGGAGCCAAAGCGAGTATTCAGACGAGCTGGAATCAGGAACAGGAGAACAGCAGAGTCAGGAACAAGTCAGGATCAGGAACCAGGAGGGATGTCAGACAGCCAGGTAATATACAGGAGCTCTCACAAACAGGTCTGAGACAACGCAACGCCAAAGCATACTGAACAGAGGCCCTTTAAATAATAAGTGATGATATCACAATTCTGAGACTGCATCCTGTCTCACATGGATGATGTACACCAGTCTGGTCATAAAAGGAAGTGCAGGAAATGAGCAGCATCACACAGTATGCACCAGAGTCAGCAAGAGAGGTGAGTAAAATGGCTGCCAGCAGCACATGGCAAACAAAGCAGGGAAAAAACCTTGACAATATTGGAGTATTTTCCAATTCTATAGATGAGTCATGGAAAGTGTCAATGCAGTTTTTCTCAGGGTCCATTCCAATCTGTAAGAAAACTATTAGAAAACTAATATATTTTGTGGTTTTCCTGTGGCTTTTCACTGCATTTATTTTAACAATACTTTTTGTATTGAGACTAGTGATGTCGTGAACCTAAAATTTTGCGTTCGCAAATGGCGAACGCGAACTTCCACAACTGTTCCCGAACGGGCGAACCAGGCGAACCGCCATTGACTTCAATAGGCAGGCGAATTTTAAAACCCACAGGGACTCTTTCTGGCCACAATAGTGATGGAAAAGTTGTTTCAAGGGTACTAACACCTGGACTGTGGCATGCCGGAGGGGGATCCATGGCAAAACTCCCATGGAAAATTACATAGTTGATGCAGAGTCTGGTTTTAATCCACCTAACATTCCTAAATTGTTTGGAATAACGTGCTTTAAAACATCAGGTATGTACATTACTGTTACACCAGATATGAGTTGCACTGGGGTGACACTGTGCCCTGGCAGGCAGGCAGGCACTTAAACGCACACGTGTGAAGGAAACTGACTGCTATTATTTAACACAGTCAAAAAAGTGTTGTTTTTTTAAATCTACACTACTGTTACACCACATATGAGTTGCACTGGGGTGACACTGTGCCCTGGCAGGCAGGCACTGAAACGCACACGTGTGAAGGAAACTGACTGCTATTATTTAACACAGTCAAAAAAGTGTTGTTTTTTTTAAATCTACACTACTGTTACACCACATATGAGTTGCACTGGGGTGACACTGTGCCCTGGCAGGCAGGCACTGAAACGCACATGTGTGAAGGAAACTGACTGCTATTATTTAATACAGTCAAAAAAGTTTTTTTTTTTTTTTTTAAATCTACACTACTGTTACACCAGATATGAGTGGTGGCACTGGGCAAGTGGGCACAGTATACGCTGTGAGCCTCACACACACGCTGGCAGGCAGGCAACTGTAATTAGATTACACAGAAAAAAAAGCAGATGTTCTAGCCCTAAAAAGGGCTTTTTGGGGTGCTGTCCTTACAGCAGAGATCAGATGAGTCCTTCAGGACTGTAGTGGACACTGAATACACTAGCCTAGCTATAGATTTCCCTATTCAATCAGCAGCAGCTACACTGTCCCTCCTCTCACTAACAATGCAGCTTCCGAATGAATCTAAAATGGATGCTGTCCAGGAGGTAGGAGGGTCTGGGATGGAGGGTCTGCTGCTGATTGGCTGGAATGTGCCTGCTCACTGTGAGGTACAGGGTCAAAGTATTACTCAATGATGACGAATAGGGGGCGGATCGAACATCGCATATGTTCGCCCGCCGCGGCGAACGCGAACATGCTATGTTTGCCGGGAACTATTTGCCGGCGAACAATTCGCGACATCACTAATTGAGACCATTCAAAAATGTTTGCATGATTTGAGAACCTTTCTATTTTAGCATCCTTTACTCTCTAGAAAACCTATTTTGACCTCTTCTACACTGCATATTTTGGCTGTTGGCATAGATTTTTAACATTATTAAAGTTACTACACAAAACATGTTAATGCAATCAGTTCCTAAATTACTTTCACTGTACTTGTTTGTTTTGTTTTGGAGAGTGATACTCATTGTTTCATGTCCCTTTAAGCTTCTGGGATTTCATATACTACAAAAGGAAAGCCTGGTTAAAATTAAATAACTATAAGATACAGGCTTTTCAATAGGGTTTTTACACATTTTCCTTTCATGATTCAGATAGAGCATACAATTTGAAACAAATGTTAAATTTACATCTATTATCAGATATGCTTCTTTCTCTTGGTATAATATGAACAAGGAACATATATAATATAAGAAACAGCAATGCATTTCTGGGACCTAGCTGAACACATTGGACTCCATTTCTCAAGCAGTGAATACTGCATCAGAGGCCCATCATTTCAGACTTGCCTGAAACAGAAGTTAAAGTGAAGTTAATTTTTATGCTCTGCAACACATCAATGTATTCTATATTCATAACATATTGTTTTTTTTTTGTTTTTTTTTATAAGGTGACTTTATTTTTTAATATATAAATTTCCTACCATCAACTATGTGATCAACTATGCTCCGCCCACCATCAACGTCCTATCTTTTTGTGCCTTTACATATAGGCCCCTATTTAAGAAAGGTCTTGCGGACCTGATCCGACACTGCGGATCAGGTCCGCAAGACCTCGCTGAATGCGGAGAGCTGCTGGTGCAACACTGCCCCCTGCAGACTCGCGGCCAATCGGCCGCCAGCAGGGGGTGTCAATCAACCCGATCGGACTCGATTGGGTTGATTTCTGGCGATTCCTGTCCGCCTGCTCAGAGCAGGCGGACAGGGTTATGGAGCAGCGGTCTTTAGACCGCAGCTCCATAACTTGTGTTTCTGGCAAGTCTGAAGACTAGCCAGAAACATGGGCCCACAAGCTCCCTACGGAACTTGTTAAATGGGCCCCATAGAGTGGTCCCACTTGCTCTATACGGAGCAGAAAAGCGTGTTCACAGGCACGGAACACACTGTGCATGCACGAATCCGCGATCGTTGCTTCAATGAGCATGCAATTATCTTATCACCCGGTCTTCAACGCGAATGCATCAATACAGTTGGAAACATAATACTGAATGAATAACAATAATGTATTCATTCAGTACTATGCTATTTGCGAATCTGAGCAGCTGCATTTGCGAGAACCGGGAGCCGATATCAAAAACTATAAATATATTTTGATTGTAAGTATTTCTTAATCGAACATATACACACTGTTATAATTATATGTTTATAAGCTCAATATCTAATATATTTTAAATGTTTAATCAGTTGAAGTTAGTATAATTTCATAGATCGTCAACAGATTTTTCATAGTGTCAACAGATGACGTTCTCGGCTGCAAATGAAAAAAAGCTATTCGCATGCGCGAATTGGGGACGCATGTCCAACATAAACCTGCCTACAATATATTTGCTTCATGCTCAATTGAATAGAATTTTGGATGACGTAACTTCACGGCCGCCAAAAGTCAATTAGTGTGCACTAAAATACAGAAATTTTTTATTTTATGAATAAATAAATAAAAATGGGTAAAAAAAAACATATAAAAACTGGCTACTGGTAGACAGCTGCCAGTACCTAAGATGGAAGACACTAGTTAGAGGTGTAGGGTTAAAGAGCTGTTTGAAAGAGATCAGGGAGGTGGGGGGGGGTTTAAGGGGGATCCTATACTGCCGAAATTTAAAAAGAACATTAAATTAATTAATTTAAAAATATGTCCTAAAATGTCATACTAGTGGTGGTGAAGGAGGGAAGACAGCTGTATAGGAGGGATCAGGGTGGAAGGTGTCCTCTGGGAGGGTAATTTCTGCACTACAGCTAAACTTAACCTTACAAGCTTCCCTTCACTGCCGGGAATTTCAGAAGTGTGGTGCACAGCTGCAATTAGCAGCCTTCTAATTACCAAAAAGCAATGGCAAAGCCATGCATGTCTGCTGCTTCTGAACAAAGGGGATCCCAGAGAACCTTTTACAGCCATTTGTGTCATGACTGCATACGCAGTATGTAAATAATTCAGTGAAATCCACAAAGTTTTCGAAAAAGTTAACAATTTTATTATTGTGAATGCATTTGGCGGTGAAACGGTGGGATGAAATATAACAAAATGAGCCTAGATCAACACCTTGGGTTTTCTACTAAAAAAATATATAGTTTTGATAGGTAAATAAAAATAAACAAGGCTCTATTTCTGTTTAAATAGAGTGATAGTTAAAATGCTAAAAATTCTCCGGTCTTTTAGGCATTTTTCTCTGAAATTCCCAGTTCTTAGGGGGTTAACTGATTCATTTGGATTGAAATAGCTGAAAATTAAGCTAGTGTCACACTATCTGCCATATAATATTTCTGCATGGTAAATGTTTAGGTATTGGAATTGGGTAACGAACGTGTTTTCTTTGCTGGTGAGTACATTTTAATTTGCATATGGTTCTCATTTTGCTTTGTCTAAAATCTATGATATCATTTGTAAAAAAAAACAAACAGTAAAAGCTAAATAATAACTTGGTGAAATATAATACGGTTTTTAAATTGATGGCTTTCATGTTAAAAAGAGCAGCTTATCAAGATGTCCCTCCAAATACTGACCTTTTGCTTAATGCATTTCAGAGAAAAGTCATTAAGGTGGAATGTGAAAATGAACATACACAAGCCCTCTAAATGTTGCCAAATAAACTGAAATCAAGTTAAACAAGTCCAGTAAAATTCATTCCACCTTGGTACTTGAAGATGGAAAAAAAACCCATTGTAATTGTTTATATAAGCTCCTGGTATATTCTTTGAATATGTATATATATATATATAAGGAAAGAAAAATTCCAACAGCTTTTACCCCTCTCTTCCCTGAAAAAAAATATTATTACATAGATAAGAGGTTTATTGATGATATACAGTATACATTTTCATCTCTTGCACGCATAAAAAAAAAGAAAAGATAAGCATTTAATACATTAACATCACTCACATTTAAAATTCCCCCCCCCTACGCTGTACAAAATGAAACCCTTTAAAATGTTTTTTTTCTCATGATAGATAAGACAAATAACAACAGAAATTTTCAGTAAATTGCAATTAGTGTTTAACCTTTCAACGTCTCTGAGACCATCAGTTTTTTGAGTACTGTCTTTATATTTAGATGGAAATTCTTTTTCTACAGCCAATTGTTTTGTAAGGTTAATTATTCAAGTAGAGTTCTGGAACAATGTGATTCATTATGTGAATAGCTAAAATATTAAAGCCCATAAATCTTTGCAAATAATTATGTAATAGCCTTAAAGTGAAAGTACATTTTCAACAACAGAATTAATGCCATGGATTCCTCTTATAACAATCTATGTAGTCATAGTCACTAAGTTGTTTTTTTTGCATTGCTTTTATTTTTTTAATTTGTATTAATTATTCTATCATACCGTCTCGTATGTTCCTCCACCCCCCTGCTCATTTCCCGGTTTTGTTATTTTACAAGTAAGAGGGGTCCCACTCGCTCTTACGTGTTCATCCATGCGCACTCCCGTGAAGCAACATGTATTGCTTTGTACCGATGTGGCAAAGTCAATCACTATGTTCCCCTTTTTCTGGACAATGCACATGCGGGTCTCATGAATGCGCTTCTATACAGGGAGTAAATTCAATGAGACACGCATGCATAGTTGAAGTTGGGGGCGTAAGTGAGAATTTTCAGACGCCACTTGGGGACCAATAAAAATCGTTAAGACGATATTCGTCATTTAAAAATAAAGTTGTTTTTTTAGCCAAGCGGAGGAACGGTGGTATATTGATGGAGATTAAAAGGTAGAATTATGAGTTAATGAGATAATATCTAAGAAAATCATGAATTAAACTCTACATATTTTTGGATGTAGTTTGCATTGCGGCATAGAGGTACTTGATAGTTTACTTTCACTTTAAAGACAATATAGTACTCACAAGAGGGGAAGGAAGTGATATGCATTAAATAGTGATGTTATATCTATAGAGATAAAAACAAATCTCTATACAAATGTTTTTTTAGTGCACACCTGTGTGCGTAACTTGTGTAGATACAGGCACCAGTGGTTTAGGGAAATCATTAAAATTATTTTTTTTAACTCGATTGGACCTTTAACCCAAGGTGCTGACAGATGTTAAATGGTGGCCGGTAAGCAACAGGCATTTCAGACTAAGAAATTTTATATGGCCTGATTTGACCATATGGTGTTATTGAATAGAGATGTGCATTTGTTTTGTTATGAATGCAAATTCATAACTAAAAACAGATATTCATTTTATTTCCAAATCAATTAATCCACCAACAAAATTTAAAGAAAATTAAAAAATACTGATAATATTCACCAGTATACATTTGTTTCCTTTAAATTACCTTTAAAGGGTTAATACTTACCTCTCATTCTGGAAAAGCACGCTAACCCCGATCCTTCTTCTCAGAGACCTGCACCGCACTAATAGGAGGCTTAGCGTGGTGCATCCCAGAACTAGGGATGGTCGAATGTTTCACAACATTCGAAAAATGAAACAAATTTTAACACATTCATTCGTTCAAATCGAATTTCAAATGTTTACATAACATTCTAACATTCGATTTTCGAATGTTCGGTTTTGAATTTTACGATTACATTCGAAAATATTCATTTTAAAAAAATTGAATTTATATATTTGTAATAGTATTTTTAATGTTTTCTTAAATGTAATATTCAATCTATGCAATATTTGAATTCGAAAAATTTGAATTTATATATTTGTAATAGTATTTCTATAATACTTTATTTAAATGTAATATTCAAATTTGAAAAAATCTAATTAATATGTTTGTAATAGTATTTCTAACACTTTCTTTAAATGTAATATTTGAATTATGCAATATTTGATCAAAATAGAAACATTTGAATTGATATATTTGTATCTATTATGTATCAATTTACTAGATTGCCTACCAAATGAACTATTGAACTTCTGAATAACATTTGTTAAAGGGACAGTCTAGGCCAAAATAAACTTTCATGATTCAGAAAGGGCATGTGATTTTAAACAATTTTGCAATTTACTTTTATCACCAATTTTGCTTTGTTCTTTTGGTATTCTTAGTTGAAAGCTTAACCTAGGATGTTCATATGCTAATTTCTTAGACCTTGAAGGCCACCTCTTTTCAGAATGCATTTTAACAGTTTTTCACCACTAGAGGGTGTTAGTTCATGTGTTTCATATAGATAACACTGTGCTCGTGCACGTGAAGTTATCTGGGAGCAGGTAATGATTGGTTAAACTGCAAGTTTGTCAAAAGAACTGAAATAAAGGGGCAGTTTGCAGAGGCTTAGATACAAGATAATCACAGAGGTAAAATGTATATTAATATAACTGTTGGTTATGCAAAACTGGGGAATGGGTAATAAAGGGATTATCTATCTTTTAAAACAATAACAATTCTGGTGTAGACTGTACCTTTAAATAGAATGTTAAATTCGAAATTTTGAATGTGGACATTTGATCTAATTATAAATATTCAAATTCGAAAATGACATTCAAAAACTGTAAATAGCTTTCGATTATAGAATTTTGAAGAATATTCATGCATATCAACATTTGGATTTGTAATTCGAATTTCGGTAATAACATTTGTTCTAACATTCGAATTCGGAAATTTACACATTTGCCCATCCCTACCCAGAACCTGTGTTAAAGGACCTTCTCGTTTAAGGAAAGCCTCCTATTAGCGTGGTGTGGGGCTTTTAGAAGAAGGATAATCTATCTTTTAAAACAATAAAAATTCTGGTGTAGACTAGAGGAAACTTTTTTCACCTGTAGTAAAGGAACATTTATATTAGTTCAACAGAAACTAATGTAAATGTTCCCCAAATATTCAGTATTCGTTTAGTTTAAAATGTCACAAATAACGAATAGTGCAGCAGATGAATATTTGGGAAAACAAATTTCTCCGAATATTCATGCTGAAAGATTTGGACGACCAAATTTATTGCAAAACTCTATTAAATAATTTGTTAAAATACTTTAATTACTATAAATACATCAACAACAAAAAAATGCAGGTGAAATAAGGAAGGGGGGGGGGGTGGTATTTGAAATGTGTTTGTTAATAAAAATGTAATTGTCCACTATTTCCTGTAGGTAACATTCTCAGTGCAGAAGAGGAACAGTATGACAGCAGCTTAAACTTACATAAAGAAATAGCTAGTGCTATTGCTAAAAGCCAACATCAGGACTGGGTAAAAACAAAACTGAGACAGGAACAGGAATCAAATTAACTTACAAGGACATTGCCACTTTTAAGCCTTTCGTATAGCGGCTTTTCAGCATTTTTGTTTTCACTCCATTTAAACAGAAATAGATCCTTCTTTTTTTAATTACCTATCAAAATTATATATATATATATTAGTAGACAACCTAAGTTATTGGTATATTTCATTTCACTGTTTCTCTGTTTCGCATATCGGCTTTTCAGCATTTTTGCTTTCTCTCCATTTTAACAGAAATAGAGCCTTGTTTTATTATTTACATATCAAAAAGACAACCCATGGTATTGGTATATTTAATTTCACTGTTTCTCCGCCAAATGCGATAATATAAAAAAAAATAACGTTTTCACAAGTTTTGGTTTTCTCACTGAAATTATTTACACACAACTACTGCATTCATAAGACAAATGGTTGTAAAAGGTTCTCTGGGGTTCCTGTTGTTCAGAAATAGTAGACATTTATGGCTTTGTCATTACTTTTAGCAATTAGAAGGCCACTAATTGCAACACTGCATCACACTTCTGAATTTTCCAGCAGTAAAGGGGTTAATTAATCATCTGGTAAGGGTAATAATATTTTAATGCAGGGATTACCCTTCCACCTGACACTTCCTACCTCCCTGATCCCGCCCAAACCGCTCTCTCCCTCCACACACCCACATTCCTGACCACCATCTTAGGTAATGGTAGACAGTTTGCCAGTATGAAGTTTTAATTTTTTGTTTTAAATAAATACATTTTATTTATTTAAGGATTTTCTGCAGTGTAGGACCCCCTTACCCTCCCACCTCCCTTATCCCTCCTAAACTGCTGTCTAACCCTCCCAATTGTGTCTGTCATCTTAGACAGCTGCCAGTACCTAGTTTATAGCTTTATTTTTATATTTATGAATGTATTTATTATTAGTTTTTGCTGCAGTGTAGCGGCCCCCTCCCTATGATCGCTACAGTAGGGCCACCCACCCTGATTCCACATTATTTCTGCAGTGTAGTGTTCCTTTTCTACTTTCAAAATCTTTTCTGTAGTGTAGGGCCAGTTATTGGGATATCCACAGATGACCTGAGCGGTTAAGCAGTAGCACGTCAACACAAACGTCCCAGCAGCTGGTAAATCCGGCTTAAAGCTACAAGTGGAGGATTTGACTGTCAAGGTGATTTGTATCAGATCGGTGAGTGGATGAACGGAGGGGCGGCTCTAGGAGGACCCGGGATTGATCGTAAGGGTCTGATGAGCTAAAGGAGTAATATCCCCTATTGCTGTCATCACTCTAGGAGGACTGATTAATCATACCTTCCTTGCTGACTTTTCTGTCTGTTTATGCTCTGCCGTATTAACGCCTGCTTGCATACTAATCAGGACTGACCTGCTTTAAACTATCTTTGTGCAAATGCTACATGCATATCAATGTCTGCAAGACTTATGTCTCATATGCCAATATACTAACTGACTGTGCAAGCATCTCTATAGATACCCCACCATACACTGCTTATTTATGTTTGCCCTCTTAACTCTCTTCCAACAGGATTGTTCATGATAGTGATATCTTTAATATACACATATGTGTGTTCTAACAATATTGGTGTGGTTTTTTTTTTTAAATATAGGTTTAATAAATACCCTTAATGCTTACAAAAAAAAAAGAATAATAATAAAAAAAAAAAGTGTTTGTGACAGCAAATATAAGCAGGCTTAAAGGGACAGTCAAGTCCAAAAAAAAATGTTCATGATTTAAATAGGGAATGCAATTTTAAACAACTTTCCAATTTACTTTTAACACCAATTTTGCTTTGTTCTCTTGGTATTCTTAGTTGAAAGATAATTCTAGGAGGTTCATATGCTAATGTCTTAGACCTTGAAGACTGCATCTAATCTGAATGCATTTTGACCTCTAGAGGGCATTAAGTTCATGTATTTCATATAGATAACATTGAGCTCATGCACGTGAAGTTACCCTGGAGTGAGCACTGATTGGCTAGAATGCAAGTCTGTCCAAAGAACTGAAATAAGAGGGCAGTTTGCAGAGGCTTAGATACAAGATAATCACAGAGGTAAAAACTGTATTTTTATAACAGTGTTGGTTATGCAAAACTGGGGAATGGGTAATAAAGGGATTATCTTTCTTTTTAAACAACCGAAATTCTGGTGTTGACTGTCCCTTTAATCATGAAAAGACAGTTTTGGCACTATATATCACCATAAAACAATTATGACGGCAAATTTTACTAAATACATCACTGCAATGTTACGTTTAATTGTTCATCATGACTTATTATTTGGAATTTTACTCTATTTAATTTTATTTAGTAGAAGAATAAATAAAAATATAGACAAAGATCAAGAAACACTTTGTGCCTTTATGGAAGTCATCAGGAGGTAGACCTTAAGCTATCTGGATTTATATGAGAGTTTTTTTGAGAAGGCCAGAAAATATATAAGAATTTGCAGCACAGTACTTCAGAGATACGCCAGTAGCCAATCGGATTTCTGTGAAAACAAGAGCAGTAGAGACTGCCTAACAGATCTACTGGTTTCTACTGAGTGTAAAGAGTGTTGAACTGTACAGACACCTGGAACCTGTGGAACCTGCTGATTAACTAAATTATCTAATTCTGTGACACACTAGATTAAACTATGGTTCTTAATATCATACTAATCTCTACAGATCGTAGAACATATTATGTTGCTTGTACAAACTTTGAATGTGTGGTTGATACAGACTATTCTTTATCTCCATTTGCTGTATGCCACAGAACCCTGTGTATTCCTCATGGCAAGTTAATAGTTTTGGTTTGAGAACATATGCACAGGTAAGTTGAGAAGTCTTGTGTGTGATACTATAGTCAATCACCATCAACTGATCAGTCCAAGGATTATCAAGTGGAAATTAAACTGTAGAATTCCATCCTGTGTCTTTTGTATGGAATCTCATCTTTCAATCAATTAAAGCACTAGACCTTTAGAACAGCATTTGTAATATATAAGGGTATAGTAAAATATGGTGCCCAAAGGGTGTGTCCATGCAGTGACCATAGGTCACAATACCTGTAGTTGCTTGTTAGAATACTGATAATCTTCTGGTTATCTGGTAAAATGTCCATGATTCTACCTTGAAAGAAGCAGAAAGTTTACTGTATCATATGCTGTAATTTGTTATGCTTTTCTTCCACATGCACCCGAGTTTGAACTGTTGGAGCGTTTGCAGCGGCCTTCTACAAGTCTACAACACACCCCCTCCAGTAATCAGGGTAGTGCAGTTTACATATAACTGCTGACCTGAAACACATCTACTACTGTCAGAACTATTATTGTCACACTACAACAATTTGTACACTATCTAAAATAATAATAGAGCAACTATTTTACATATGAGCGGCAATCTTACCCTGAAGATAGCGACTACTGATCAAAAACTCCTTGAGGCTGTGTAGATTCTCCTTGATACCTACTCCTAGCAACTGTGTGCTTGTTTGGAAGCAGTGTTTTACTCAACCATACCTGATGACTCCTCTGCACCTTCTCTGGTCTGTAGAGCATTTCCAAATGCCTCTTGCTGTAAGAATGGCCTCCTAATCTGGCTACAGCATATATTAGGGAATCGGGCATGCATTTCTTTTCATCAGGATAAGATGAGGAGATTGAGGAGCTGTAGTAGCAAGTTCCCAGTACTTAAATAAGTTGGGAAACATACAGTGAGAGGCTGGCCTTGTGGGACCTGACTGCAAAGGTGGATGCTTGCTCTAAACAATGCCTGGAGATCATCTGGGACTGGAGTAACCTGCAGGGTTGTTTCTAGGTCCTGTTTGACCCAATGATACAACTATGGTTGACAGTAATATCAAAGCGAACCATTTTGGAACAGTACACAATCTGGTCAAAAGCAGCATTTACCTGATCCTGTATAAATTAGATGGAGAGCTATTTGAGTTGCATGTCCCTAAAAGTAGGATAGTAAAACTAGATCTCAATAATCTTGTCTGAGACCACTCAGTTGCGTTTGATTCAAACCCTACAGTTTAAAAAATTAACCCTTTAATGTTTAGATCTTCCGCACCTAAACCTAGCTATTTGAATTGATTTCCCTGTTACAACATGGATTCTGCATAATCCAGAGTGCATCTTTTTTGTATAAATGAAGATATACAGTCTACTATTGAAGTCTCTTAATATTCTGCTGATATTTTTTGTGTATTAGATCCTTGCTATACATTTTACTATGGCTAGTCTTTGCATGCTTTCAGTTCTGCTTTAGTTTAAATATATTTTATATAGTTTCGGATGTGTATACATTGTTCTATAAACCTCTAAAGATATAGTGGTATATGTAGTCACCGAATCAGGTCTTTTCAGATCTTAATCTGGCTTTAAAGTGCTGGGGATCTAGTTCATAGTACTAGAGGCTCTTACCTTGGTATTTAGGTTTCTTTTTTTCTTTGCCACAGTTTACTCCTTACTCCAGATAATATCCCTTATAGGAGACTGTATAGAAAAAGAAAAATGGGTCCTAAACATAATAGGTGCCCAAAGTATGACTCAGGCTGCACTGCTACAAAGTAATCGATCAGGTTGAATTGTGGTGATTCCTGTCCGCCTCATCACAGCAGGTGCAGGGCTGTCTTTAACACAGGGCAAAAGGGGCAGCTGCCCAGGGCACAGTTCCTGTTGAGGGGCCCAAGAGTCCTAAAAAAAAAAATGGTTCATACCCGACTGCTGATGTGACATGGGGAACACACACATTCAGTCATAATACTGTCACAGTCAAAAGTACTCTGCTTATATACTGTATATATATATATTTTTTTTTAAACTGTGCCAGACTGTGCCGTGTGTCATGTGACATGCCAAGTTATTGCCATGTGCTGTTTTAGATGTGCACTGTGCAGCACTGAATGCAAAGGCCTAACTCGGCATCCAGCCATTCCCACTGCATCAGAAAAGGTCCTACTGGGGTTACCACTGTTACCAGGTAACTGCTCTGGTTGTGGGGATTGTTTCTGGGTAAGGCTGACTGTAGGCGCATGCAGCAGAAAGCTGGAGCAGCAGGCACGTGAGGATTTGAGCATCTGTGCAGCTGCATACACTGCTCTCTTCAGTCTTGAGGCTGTGTGACTCATCTCACACTGTATCTATGCAGCCTTGGACAGACAGCATCCAGTCTGCTGGTCCCCTTAGCCCTGCTCTTTCTGCTGTGGCCCTAAGATCAACTAACTGAAGTTTGTTAGGGGAACAGTGCTTTGTAGAAAGGTGTCAGTGGGAAAAATAAGTGAGTGCACACACGCCCCTCCCCATGCAGCATTGTCTAGTGCAGGGTGAGAGGGAACTTGTTCCTAGCAAACAAGTGACATGTGCTGCTGTGGCTGATGTATAGTGTCATGCTGATACTTCACACATTAATGTAAGGTTTATTTTTATAGTTTTTATTTTCTCTCTGTCTCAGATTTTACAGCTTCCCATAGTAGTTCTGCTGTTCTAGTCAGTAAACTTATATTTGTCTGCACCTCCATGCTTCCTCCTCAGTCTTTACCTTGCTTTGTTCCTGTTGGCTGCACTAAATCTCTTTAACCAGCTAACCTCACACCAGAATCACATTCAAAATAATATTAAATGAATCCACAGTGGAGGAATTTATATATTTATTTACATATTAGTACTGCTTAGGTCCAGTTTCACATATTGCAATTTATTTCATTTTTTTTAAATGATTAGCCCAGCAGTGGATGATCCACCGCTGGGCTAATAATTAAAAAAAAAAAAAAAATTGATTTAGTTGTTTTTTGAGTTGTTGGGGTGGAGAGCGAAATTGCATGGGGTGGGGGGGGGCAAAGAAAATTTTTGCCCAGGGTCCAGTCAATATTAAAGATGGCCCTGAGCAGACGGACAGGGTTATGGAGCAGCGGTCTTTAGACCGCTGCTCCATAACTTGTGTTTCTGGCGAGTCTGAAGACTCTCCAGAAACACGGGCCCTCAAGCTCCATATGGAGCTTGATAAATGGGCCTCTAAAAGTAGGAAACAGTATCACTGCCAGGCACTTGGTGTATATTTCACACACTGTGGCTGAACCTCAGATCAGCAGTCAGGTTTTAGGAACCTATTATTTTTAAGAGCTCCTTTTTCTTTTTCTATACAGTCTCCAATCATTTTGTGACAGCTAGCACGCCTTTTCCTCAACCCCTTTATATTGCTTGGGTTAAGCTGTGTGCACCATTCCTTATTTTTCTTTTTAATATCCCTGATACATGTTTTACAAAAAGATGGGGCGAGGGATTACTGGATAGCTGGCAATACCACTATACATTTCAATCTATAAGTTCAATATATTTTATTGCGGATGTCTATTTAATAGTGATTGGTCAGGTGTAAGGCAGCACTAGCTTCCCCTCCTCTATAGGCTCTCTGGTGACATTTTTAGTGTGGGACACTCACTTTTTTGTTAATCTTTATATAAGCCTATTTCATTCCCGATATTCTGCGTTAAGCTCTTACTAGTCTATGTAATAATAATTTGTAGCACGTATCGTAGTCCACAGCACACATTAGAAGGAATTTTGTCTTTATTTTAACATCAACTAGGTACAATAATCATGCGATGTTTCAAGAAAAGCTCTTAATTTTGCATGTTTAAAAACAGAATGTTACTCCTCTTATATACTCCTCTATTTCGCGCCATTCAAGCAATCATTTACATTTTACAAGTTGTTATTGCCACCTACTCTATGAACAAACACCATCCAAAAGATATAGAATGTATATAAGAGTAACATTCTGTTTTTTTTTTCCAATGACAAACCTTTATTTTACATTTTTTATATATATTTTTATTGTGGATATAACAAATTTCCATATATAAAGTGCAAGATTAATAGATATGATACGTAACAAGAAGCCATAACCATCATATTACATTATAAAGAGTAGTGACAATTGATATGGGCATTCCAGTAAACCTCACAGTATATGTTAAATTACACACACCAAATTGCAAGGGAATATATACGTGTCTGACCCTCACTGCCCTTCATTATAACATTCCCTATGAGAACTACTGAGCCTGATGTTTAGAGATAGTATAAGTTTGTTCTGGTTAACTTCATGTACTGTTTATTATGTTACAGTTTGACGTTAGCTAATAGGTCCCTGATTAATAATAGTGATTACCCAAACTCTTGGATCTTACCAGAAGGGATTAAATATGGAGCTGGCTTTATTTGGTAATTGTTTAGTCTGGATTTATTGCTGCTCTCCTCCTGATTTCTGCATTGCGAAAGTGAGTTCATAGTTTTAAATGTTTTAGATTTTGGAAAATTCCACTTGGGAGATCCCCAACCTTTTTACAGTTCAACAAGTCACAGTATCCTTATTATTTATTCCCTTTTGTGCGCCTTGATAGGGTTAACAAAATATACACATGCTTGCTTTGTCTCATTGTCTGCGGCGGAGATAGCGGGACATTCTGCTAGTAATGTATTCCCCAATCTTAATACCACTACCAGATGTATATTAGTTTGTCTTTAGTCACTTTTTGGTGACTATGTGACCATAATATGTTAGGCTGTAGATCCTGAGATATTTCATTTTCCTCCTAGCTGGTTAAGTAGTCAACAGTTTTTTCTGATAAGCTACTGCTCTGCCCATAGAGCTTATTACCAACCTTCAGTGGATCTCTAGGTTCAAATCTTTCACCCTCAGTCACGGACTACACCTCGACCCTGTGTCTGTCACACACACTATTTGCACTTTTGGAAACATGTAAACACTCCATGGTGACTATAAGGCAGCAGTGTGGTAGATTAAAGATCCTGGATATCTCCGTTCCTGTACTTCTGGTCAAGGAGTCATCTGTCTGTTCCGGTACAATACTGCTATGCCCATAGAGCCTGTCACCGTCATTCAGAGGATCTCTAGGTTCGGCTCTGTTACCTTCTGCTGCTGGCTGTATATCACCTCTCGCATCCGTTTCATGTGTCAGATGTAGCATGTCCCTCTGGGTGTCGGAGTGCCTAGTAGAAAACATTTCCTTAAATGCTGCTATCAGCCGTTGTTCCAATCTTTGGAAGTGGTCTTCTAGAAGTTTGAGGATCACCTCGTCACTTAAGGGTAGCACCATCTTAGTATCCCTTAGATAGATTATTTTACTTTCAAAATTTAAATGCAGTTGTATTTTATAAAATGGAATTATACCTATGGTGTTAGGTAGTTTATGATGGGTTTTAAAGGTGTTTGAGGGGTAGAGAGAGGTATAGGCTGCTCTAGGTCCTCTGCTGCGTACCTTTTCTATTCAGGTCTGCTTATTTCTGTTGATATATAAAAGTCACATGAATCTGTTCCGTGAGTAATGCTTTTCACAGTTCTTTTGAAACAAATAAGATTTGGAAGATTTAGGAGAGACAACCAGCATATTTATCAGCTCCTATATTCAGACGTAGCTTAAATAGCAGCAATCTTGGTCGGTGGTCAGACACGCCCCCTAACATTCTGTTTTTAAACATGCAAGATTAAAGGGACATTAAACACTTTAAGATAGTACTATAAAATGATAAATCGTGTATATAAAAAAACCTCTGCAATATACTTTCATGATTAATTTTATCCCCTTTTCCTGTAATTCCATTCTGAAATTGTTAGCTTTTCAACTCCTGTTAGAAATGGAAGTGCAGAACACTGTTATATTCAACACAGCCATTGGCTGCAAACTCAAGTGACCTATTAATAACTGGCTCTAATTGGCCACAGCAGAGAAGGTAACTTAAGTTACAACATGGCAACTCTCATAGTTTTATAGACACTAAGGGGCCAATTTACCATGCTGCAAATGCACCAGTTTCCTTGTGAGCCTCCAGGCTCGCCAGAAACAAAGGTTAACAAGTAGTGGACGTAAGACCGCTGCATCTTAAATCATCCGCCACCTCTGAGGTGGCGGATCGCGATCATGATTGACACCCCCTGCTAGCGGCCGATTGGCCGATTTAACACAAAATGCTTGTGTAATGATAAATGCTGACAGTGTGTGCTGTCAGCATTTATTGATGTTGGGTGGACATGATCTGCTGCAGCGGATCATGTCCGCCCGCATATTGATAAATCGGCCCTAAAACTTTACACTTTGTCAATATTTTAATATTTTAACAGCTAGTTGATGTTAAAATAAAGACAAAATTCCTTCTAATTTGTTCTGTGGACTATACATGCTTCATTATGCTTTGGTGTATTGGCAGATGCCTTGTCTACATTAAATTTGCTTGCCTTGTATTGGTAATATTGCTTAGGGAAAGAGATTCCCATGCAGACATGTATTATGATGCACATTCATATGAGTAATCAAAGGCAACAGTTTAGTTAATCACTGCTGTAGATGTGTTTCACACCCAGGATCCATGAGTGGCCATCTTTTTTTATTTTATTTTCCTCACATGTTTTTTAGTTAGTAAATATTTTCTAGTTAGGGGTCCAAGAGTTGCCCTTTTATGTCTAAGGCTCATTGCAGACCTTTAGTCTAGCTTAACACCACTTTACTTTAGTCAACCTAAGGTTGTATTGTCATGCTATATAATAATTTTGCTAAATTTCAGTCATAAAGACCTTTGCTGTGCATTGTATCATTATATAGACTCTTTACATTATTTGTCTCGTTGACTCTTGAACTATGTTTAGTTTTTAGAACAATAAAGTATTTGTTAATGTAGAGAAACTTTGTACTTGCATTTTTGAACTTGAATTAAAAACTAAAAAAAAAAAAGCTCCAGCTAAATAAAAAAAAAATCATGTTTTGCAGGGTAGGAGGAGAAGGTAATGTCTAAGGGGTCAATTTATCAAAACATTCAGTTGCATAAATTTTCATATTTAAGAAAAAATTATTCCCATTGAAAAACAACCACATTCACAAGTCTGATTTGATTATCATTAAGTTATCTTTTTATTGATGTTGAGAGTGTGGTATAACCCAGCAAAAACCACACCCTTAGGGGGCGCCTCCAAACACAAATGACAAAAAATAGTAGTGTGAAAGGAAAAAGAGGAAATGAATATACAACTCTATAAGCACTATATCTACCAAACAATGTCCATAGGAGATATGTGGAAAACAAGTTCCAATATACAATGGTCCAAAAAAGTGTGGCAGCTCTCGGTTGTAGGATGGTCTTCCTATGGTGTTAGATAACTGAAAAAAGAAAAAACAGAGGCACCGACATGGCCTAGTAATGCAAAGATAAGTGGCTCCAATAAACACAAATCCAGATGTATACTCACAAGAGCAGCGCACCCTGTGGTGCTATTGATGCAGGCCGGAGCCTCGCAGTGGTCCAGCTCACTGTGGGATTGAAGTGAATACCCAGAAGATGTCCCTGAGGGGATTTATAGTAGATATCCTATGTGGACACAAAGTATATGCACATAGCCCAGTATTCTTAAGACAGAGAGACAAGTAAGTAAAGAATAAACTTACAAGATCCAATGCACCTCCAGGTGCATTAACAGAAGGGCTGGGACCTAACAGTCGCCCAGCAGACTGGAAAACTCCCAGCAGGTCCTGGTCTTCCTCGGGTGGCTAATAGCAGCACAGCCCAATTATGTACTCACAAAAAATACACCAAAGGGCAAGCAAGTGTATTAAAATGTATAAAACTTTAATAAAAAAGCGACGCGTTTCTCAGCTGACTAAGAGCTGTTTCCTCAGGCTAAAAAATATATTTCATAATGAAAATACACTTGCTATTTAACAGGAAATGCATAATGAGAACACAATCTGATAGGTGCCACAATTAAGACAATTCATTAGTCACAACTGTGTATAATTAGTTGGTATGGTAACCTTTGTAAACAATCCATTCACTGCAGTCTTCAAAAACATATAAGCAGACAAAAGTTTCCCATTTAAATGCACATAATTATTCAGAGATGACATAAATAAATAACATTTGGTAGTTGTGCAGAGCCCCACTACCAGTGCTATTCTGAGAGCAAATCAAACAAATATTTTTGTACATAATAAAGGTAAATATATACATAGGAGTGAATATGTAAAAATAAATACAAGTATAAATACACAAGACCAAAGTGTGTTGTAACATAACATCACTAGAAGCTCATAGTGTGCTTGATGTTAAAACAATAAATAAATACAATATATTTAAAAACATAGTAAAAAATCCTAATAGAGATCCAAAGCATGATGAGACCAAACAAACTATAACACTGACCTTGCTTTTCAGCATGCAAATGACAGGCTCTGTGGGGAGACGCTGGTATGTATGCAGCCCTGCTGCTTGATTATGAATAGTGCAGTGACTGCACGTTTTTTTCATATTTTTTTTCATATGTATTATTATTCGCCCTGTATTGATAGCTATGTAGCAATAGATGTTATATATAAAGTATTTGTTAATGTAGAGAAACTTTGTACTTGCATTTTTTAACTTTAATAAAAACTAAAAAAAAAAAAAAAAAAAGCTCCAGTTAAAAAAAAAAAAAATCATGTTTTGCAGGGTAAGAGGAGAAGGTAAATCCAGTAAAATCCTATTAATCTTTTTATGTCTAAGGGGTCAATTTATCAAAACATTCAGTTGCATAAATTTTCATATTTAAGAAAAAATAATTCCCATTGAAAAACAACCACATTCACAAGTCTGGTTTGATTGTCATTAAGTTATCTTTTTATTTCTTCTGTAAATGGGTCTGTGTTCAATCCAGAATGTCATTTTTCTTGAACACAAGTGCTAATTGAAATGTCGCTTTCAGTTCTCATATTATTGTGGCAATACTGATCAAAATAGAGAAACGGAAACAGAACATTTGGATAATGGTACATAACTGTCCTTGATCAAAATATCATGTGGGGTAAAGGGTTAGACTCTAAGTTTAGAGTTATAATTAGCCCATTTTGTTACAGGCAGGGTTAGGTCTATTAGTTCTATGGGCCTGATATTCAAAACCTTGCCACTCAGGTGAGATGATCAAAGAAGTCTCGTAGGTAGGGTGAGGCCTTTAAAAAATTTTAGAAACACAAATGTTATCTTGAGAAATGTTTATGTTGCTTTGTAGTGTTTTTGTATGCCAAACAGAGACTCCTACATTACAATACAAGATCTAAAAAAAATCCCCAAAATTTTGTGTGATTTCTCTCCACGACGGCGAGGTTTTGAATATCAGGCCCTAAGGCAGAAAAAAGTTCAAACGTTCATCTTTATCCTATTCAGGTGGGAAAGATTTATGATATTCAAAGTAACACTATTAAAAAATAATCTTTTTGTCCTGCTGTTGGCTTGTAGCAGTAGCACTTGCTACTACTTTAATTTTATTTAACTGTAAGCTGTTTTCCAGTTTCTCCTCTGCTGCTCTGAGGATGTTCTCCATATAAAATAAAGGGTTAACAACTTTCCATCAACAAAATAATTATGCCAAAATATGGCGGAACCGAATGACACCAGTACCTTTTTTCATGACGAACAATTTGCCTAAAGGTATTTATTTTTTGTCTGTGCATATTTCTACTGATTAATAGATATGTGCAAATATTCAGCATTCATTATTCCTTAGTGAAGCAAAAGGAAAAAAAATAGCTGTGGTTTGCTTTATTCAGCTCATTTAGGCACTAGATTTATTAGAGTAAAAGTGTAACATAAAAATACCTGTACAAAAAATATCTGTAGAGATTGTGCCTTATAAATATCACACTGTGAACAAAATAAATTGAACATCGAAAAAAAACATTAAAAATATATATATATATGCTTGTTCTAGGCATGTGCATTCAGTTGATTCGGCTGCAAACAAATGGGGGGGGGGGGGAGGATGGAGGCCGCTAGCGGCATATGGCTATTTTCGGAGCTGGATTTCTTCTTATGAAAGTGCAACACACTAAGATCTTGATTTGCAGTTTCTCAAGAAGAAATCTGGCTCCAAAAAGTGCCGAATGCTGCTGGCGGCTGCCATCTTCCCCATTCGCTTGCGGCCAAATCAACCGAATGCACATGACTAATTTGTTTCTTTTAAATAAAGTGACTGTTTGTGTGTATATAAATCAACTACAAACAGCAGCTTCGCCTGGGGGGCTTTACTCATGTGAGCTTATTTGGTGCTAAAAATCTTCAGTTTTAAATGACAGCACTCTCTTTTGTCTTAAAACACAAATATCTGTATTTGAAATTTTACTTTAATAAATCTGGAACTGAAACAAGCCACAGGCCTCTATTTGACAAGGTCTAGCGGACCTGATCTGACAGTGCGGATCAGGTCCGCCAGACCTCGCTGAATACGGAGAGCAATACGCTCTCTGTATTCAGCATTGCACCAGCAGCTCACAAGAGCTGCTGGTGCAACGCCGCCCCCTGCAGGTGGGTGTCAATCAACCCGATCGTACTTGATTGGGTTGATTTCCGGCAATGTCGGTCCGCCTGCTCATAACTGCTGTTTCTGGCGAGTCTTCAAACTTGATGGATAGGCACCAAAGGCTACAGACCATTTTGACGAATTTATTTAACTAAGGAATAATGCATGCCTACTGTTTGCACACTACAATTTGTCTGTCTATTTAACCCCTTCAAAGGAAAATTGCAGCTAACATTCAGCCTATATCAGCTGTTATTAAGGGGTTAAATCAATTCAGTCTTGCGTTTTTTATTCTTTTAAGCTTTGAACGTCTACGCCTGCGTTTGCTGCAGTTGGCAAACTGCATTTGTTTTAGTTGTATTTTGTCTGGCATATGCCGCATGCCTGAAACACAATTAGCAAGGCACTTTACATGCTGGCTCTGATACTTTGCTTGAAAGATTACAAATTAAATATTAGCATTGAGTGATGTCAAATTATACTGGGTTTTTTTGTGCACTAAAATCCCACTACAAATATTTGCTGTACAAATGACAAAATACCCACATGCTGCATACACATACACATATTGTAAAACTGTAATTAATGTCAGTAAACAGCTGCCAAACAGTTTTGCTAACAAACAGATGTTTCCTCTTAGTAAAAGGATCAAGAGTTACTGTGATCATAAAGGCTGAACGATGTCTCCCAGATACAGTAAAGCATAGACCAATAACAAAAGATGACCTAAAGGTACACATAACTGAAAGGGACATTAAGCACTATGAGATGGTAATATAACATTATACATTATATATATAAAAATAAAGGTCTGCAATATATTGTTATTTATTTTGTTCCCTAATTCTGTAATTCCATTCTAAAATTGTGAGCTTTTCAGTTCCTGATAGAAATAGAAGTGCAGACCACTGTTATATTCCTCACAGCCATTGGCTGCACACTACAGTGAACTATTTATAACTGTCCCTAATTGGCCACAGCTGAGAAAGTAACCTAAGTTACAACATGGCAGCCCCTTTTGTTTTATAGACACTAAAACTTTACACTTAATTTGTCAATATTTAAACAACTAATGAACCTTTCAAAAATAAATCTACATGTTATTCTCAGACTAATCTTTTATTTGATACAACCAGATATGGGAGGGGGCGCTCTCTAACAAAAAACATAACAGTGGACTGAAGCCCGTACAACAAACAAGCTGCAATAAAGATACAAAAGTTAGGTATACAGCATCACAATATCATATATAATGCAATCAGAAATAAAAATTGATAATAATAGTAAAGTAATAAAAAGTTTAAATAAGATCTGAAGGAGCACCTATGGAAGGCGAGGACTTGATTGATGATATATACTCTCAGTGTTAGAGTAAGGGTTTTAATTAAAGATCAGTATAAAGCAGATATTATAGCGTGTGTGTATACAGAGGATATGTATTAGATGATATATAAACTTACGAAAACACTATACGATTTATCACATTTAATACCACAATTAATACTACAAACAAAAGCATGGATCCATGATTAAAATAAGTTAAGAACAACAGTTGAGCTAATACACACTAAAAACAATTCAGAGCAATGTTGATTTAAAACAGTAGTTTAAAACAATATTCATAATAAATATGCAATGTGTATCAACATTCGGTAAATGCCACAAAAATAGGTATGGTTAATAATATAATCCGTTAAGTGCAATAGTGCAATAGTTCATCAAATGAAATGTGTGATAGTTCTCCAAGTTGGGTGAGTAGTGTAATAGTTCTTCGAAGTCGTGATATATCCAAATTGATACTCAAAAAATTAGCCAAAAAAAGGTGTGTTAAAATATGTGTAAAAGGGGTGGGGCCAAGCCAAGATGGCGATCAGAAGCAGATAACAGAAGCTCCAGCATAATTTTGACTAAACTGCTGACCTTAAGTAATGTGTGCCCACTTATCTTTAATAACCCACGACGGATATGCACATCAGCTAATGGTGCACCCCAAAAATAATAAAAACTTCTCTATATGAAGGAAACTGAGACTCTGAACCACAAATCATATCACCGAGGCCTATGGCAGCATTTCATCTGTGAGCGCTAGATACTCTCTCCAATACTGTCTGACAAGGAGACATCGTAGTGTAATAATACTTGAATGACCTACAGGCTCATACACTGCTATCATCATGGCAGATTGCAGCGCAGCCCTACTAACCCAGCTAGAAATTTTCGGACGCCGCATGGAGGACAACTTCTCTGCTCTGACGAGCCTGTTCAGAGATCTTAGGTCTTCATCAATCCCACATGCTGCTGAAAGGATGGACCAGCGGGCTCCGTTAGCAAACCCCACGACTACAGTGATAACAGTGCAACCGGAGATGACATTCTTCGCCGCAATTGCACGGGACATCCCGGACCCATTCGTCATGGGGCCGCTTCTGACTCCCTTAAAAGAGAATACCACCAACCGCTCTGAGAGGCCCGGAGGGTTACTGACCCCACCTAGTAGTGTACCTCGACAACCGCAGTATAATAGTATCCCAGGATACATGGATTCCACACGGGCTTCGTCAGGTACTGTTGAGATAGAAATGAAAGAGCCGCTCACACTGTTTCACCTGCTCAGTCAGCTACCTACTTACCTCAAGATGAGAAGTCTGGGAGTCTATGGAATTCTATCAGCCAGGGACTTGTTCTATTTGCAGAAATGGCGGAGACGATCTGATTATCGATATGCTACCATGGCTGACAAAGCAGGAGTCGGCTAAATCTACAAGGAGCCTTCAGTAAGATTTTACTTACAAATACTAGACAATCTATGCTACTCTCACATACTGAACTAATGTTAGAGCCATACTTTTGACACGAGAATACCCTCTACCTTGATGATGGCCTACAGGCCTGAGAATATAGGACTTAGAGCTTCACGTTTTAAGCCGACTCCGTGGAGGACATGTGTCGCAGAGGCCATTTACCCTAGTGCAAAAGTTCATAGTGTTTATTGGTTATACTGCTGTTATTTTACAACGCAGGGGACTTCCTATATGTTTCTACCTGTTCACTACTGTGTATACTCTGTCATTAGAACATTTCTTAGTTGGAGGTACATTGCGTTTATATTTATGTATGGCGATATGTATGTCTCTAACCTCTCCTAGTAATAACACTACTGCACTGATATCCTGGATTGCAATGTGGCCCGTAGTCAACTCCTCAGATCTCATGTTAATTAAGGGTTTCGCTATGTAGGAGGACTGTACCTACTTCTAGCTATGTCTAATGTTTGAGGTTTTATGTATATATTCCGGGGACTTTCTCTTATCGAGTATTATATGGAGCTGCTTAAGCTTATTTAAAGAAACAGTCGCTAGCTCTATGTTTATACCTACACAGAGTAATGTTCTATGCTTATTCTCCTACAAGACCATGTAAACTAGCTCTCTAATCTAGCTCCAAATAAGGGGTCTTACAGGGTTGAAGGCGTTGCTCATTCAATTGTTACATTTATGCATACTCTTTTTCCTAGTGAGACCTAACCATGTTCCTCACTTTAGATCATAATGCGCCAATAATATTGTCTATGTGAGCAGATTAATGTTTCTCTCTTTAATCTTCTTTTCTCACACAATGCCGGATTGCTATACAAAGTTTAAAATGCCCATAAGTTTTTGAGCCATCACATGTTTGCATATATCATATATTTATAGATATGTTTACTGACATATCCTTATATGCACCTTCACATGATATAAGCCCTATACTGAACCCCAGGCAGATATGTGATGTTTTGGGGTTTGCCATATATTCTTACATATTGGAATGTTTTAAAGCTAGTATGCACGTTAACAGCCGAATAGATATGTACTTTGTATTTCTTCTGCCAATATTCCCTGCTGACCGTATTGTTATCTAATGATGTTAGCTTTATTTACCCCGCCTGAATAATGGGCGCTCCATGGTGCTATATAGGGCAATGTCCCGAAGCTTGATATTTTGTATTTCTAGATATTTCATACTACATTATGACATTTATATTTCTAGATAACTATGCTCCCTAGGTAGATGTTATCAATGGGACAATTCACTTACTTCTGCTGGGCCCCTCTCCTCCCTTTCCCGCCGGTATCTATTGCCTGCGGGTCATATCCCTATTCCTTCTCCCACATCGCCTATAGCTGGCATTTCCCTAGGAGAGGGGTTCACACTGAAGTCCTTTACGCTTCATATATTTTAATAATCCCCCTCACATATAACTTGGGTAAGAGATACCCTCTTATTTCCTCTCTGGTGTCTTATCATGTCTCTAGTATTAAAGATGATATGCTTTACCATGCCAAATATGTGGGTTTGGGGCTTTCTATAATACTTTTTGCATCTCACATACAGTCATATGCAAATATGGTTGCATGTTATTGATATACCTATTTTGGGCAAAGTATTGCACTCCTCCATTGCTATCTGGATAACTATATATTTGCTGTTTATATTTTGGGCTGATCTATGCAATGCTACCTTTAGGATACTATATTATGTCCTTGCTATATATATCATAATCGCCATACCACATTATTTCTTATACAACATTACTAACTCCATCTTCCCTTTAGCTCCTAGTATCAGAATACTTATGGAAAATTTGACCCAGCTATAACTCCATCTACAATCCTAAGACTCCCACTACTATAGCCCAATGCTAATGGAAATAAAATTCCATGGGAACAGCCCTCCGGCTAACAACTTCCCTACATATCTCCCACACTCTCCTATTTTTTACACACATTGCTGGCCCCACACCTGACTAAGCACTTGTGCCAGCCTACCCTCAGTATATATTGATATAATTCTCTATGGGTAATTTCTCTAGGAAACTACTCCAAAGGCTATATTCGCAGATACATTTAGAACTCCCGCACCCATCCCAGATCCACATCTTTATAGGCTCCGCCCCCCCACTCTCCCCTTTTAGAGCGGCTATGGCCCACTGAGCATCCCTTCCCCTAATTAAACCCACCATACTAACCCCCCTGTTACTTCAATTCCTTAGAATAAATACATTATGACCTGAATGCCACAGTTATAGTGGGGCCATTTTCAATACCCTTCAATTCAAAGGTTTCAAAATGAGGTTTCATATTTGTAAGTCCTAGTCACTCCTCTCCTTCACACACGAACCCATCCTATCACTCCCACCCTACACAGTTTACTCTTACAGACCCATACTCGTAGACATACTCCTTTAACCATCTTTAGACATTACATCCCTAATATTGACCTTGTCACTACATCCGGCTAAAACTTTTATGTATACATATATAGAAGTGATGACAATTACCATTAAAATATTGTTACTTTAAAGCTTTGGATCAAACCCATTATCTGTCGGGGAGTTGTGAAGCTGTACTATCTATGTATGATTTCATGTGGACGCATTTTCTGTTTTATTGTATTTACCTCAATAAAAAATATTTAAAAAAAAAAAAAAATATGTGTAAAAAATGGTGTAAAAATGTGGGTAATCAAAAAAATTAAAATATAAAAAATATATAAAATATATAAAAAATATAAAAAATATAAAAAATATAAAATGGGGTGAAAAATAAACGGTGCCAAAATATAGCAAAAATGAGGCTAAAAATCAAACAAAAATGGAAAACAAAAATAAAAATAAAAAATAAAATATAAAGTGTCAAAATATGTAACAGTGTAAGAAAATAAATAAAAAACAATAGCGACATAGCACAGTATTGTTTAACACAAGTTTAGAATAATTAAAATAGAGCTCACCATATAATGTCAACGCGTTTCAGCCCGGTACTGGGCCTTTTTCAAGACTAAAAAAGACCCAGTACCTTGCCGAAACTTGGAGAACTATCACACATTTCATTTGATGAACTATTGCACTATTGCACTTAACGGATTATATTATTAACCATACCTATTTTTGCGGCATTTACCGAATGTTGATACACATTGCATATTTATTATGAATATTGTTTTAAACTACTGTTTTTAAACATTGCTATGAATTCTTTTTAGTGTGTATTAGCTCAACTGTTGTTCTTAACTTATTTTAATCATGTTTGTGGTATTAATTGTGGCATTAAATGTGATAAATCTTATAGAGTTTTCGTAAGTTTATATATCATCTAATACATATCCTCTGTATACACACACGCTATAATATCTGCTTTATACTGATCTTTAATTAAGACCCCTACTCTAACACTGAGAGTATATATCATCAATCAAGTCCTCGCCTACCATAGGCGATCCTTCAGATCTTATTTAAATTTCTTCTTTATTTCGGGTAGCTAGGGACCCTCTTTTCTTTAGGAGCTATAGGACTATAGATCGAGCACTGTAGGATATCCATCTTTGTTAAAGTAATAAAAAGTCCCAAAAATGTGGGGTACTGCTATGCACTATCCACAAACATGTGTGATATCCAAACAGAAGGCACAGGATGGACGGCTGCTCTCCTCCTCTCAGATCAATCCAGATCAGGCACTAGAAATAAACACAAAACAGAGGGTCGCCTCATGTGTAGATCAAAAAATGCCACCAGCAAAAAAACATCCATAGATGACAAATGGGTACTCACATGTAGCAATAGCACCCTTATGTGCTGGTAGTTGCAGGCTGATAACTCAGGGTGTATCAGCTAACCCTTGTCCTGGCTTCAGACTGGAAAACAGGATGTGAGTTCCAAGAACAGTAGGCCCCAGGATGCAGATCCAACAGATAATAAGGTGCTTCACTTAGCTTTTGTTATCTATGCAGCCTCCACTTATTGCTTGATGTTTTTATTATGATTTTTAAATAAACTATTTTTAACAAAAGCTAAGTGAAAGCACCTTATTATCTGTTGGAACTGCATCCTGGGGCCTACTGTTCTTGGAACTCGCATCCTGTTTTCCAAGGGAAACTATACCATAAGTTTGTTACCCTTAATGAATTTCATAAGACTTACTATACCTACTGTAGAGTTTTAAATGTATGGGAAATTGCTCCTTTATGTTTATGTGTTTCTATTTTAAATAGCTTGTTTTGCTCATTAAAACTATTTCTTGTTGTTCTAAAGGACATGCCCAAAAACATGGGCTGAACCTGCAGGTAAAGCAAGCCAACTAATGTTATCTATGTCTAAACACACAGCCCAATAGGTAAAACAATGCTAATTATGTCTGGGGTTCAATGAGCATAACCAGCTGTTTCAGAAGCAAAAATCTCTCTGTTTCTCCTATCTTCCATTGGGATAATAATTAGTGCTTGTATCTCCTGTTTACATAGCTTTTTTCCAGAGAATATATTTGTCATTCATATTGTCAGTATCGGTTGGAAATTTCTATAGGCAAAATAACTATTTAAAATAACATAATACAAATAGAGGAGCATTGTGAACACTAGGGATGGGCAAATGTTTCTACAAATTCGAAATTTAAAATGAGTTTTGATACATTTGTTCGTTCCAATCGAATTTCGAATGTTTATATAACATTCTAACAATCTATTTTTGAATTTTCGTTTTTCAAATTTTTCAATAAAATTAAAAAATATTTGTTCGAATAATAGAATGCTTAGCTATGTATTCCTTCAATTTTTAAATGTAATATTCGAATTCGAATGTGACATTCGAATTTGTATGTAACATTTAAATTTGAAATAGTATTTCTAGTCTACAACTGTGTTTAATAAATGTAATATTCGTATTCAAATGCTACATTCAAATTCAAATGTCCAGTTCAAATTCGAAATAGTATTTCTAGTCTAATACTGTATTTTTTAAATGTAATATTTGAATTCGAAGGTGACATTCAAATTCGAATGTAACATTCAAATTCAAAATAGTATTTTTAGTCTAATACTGTTTTTTATAAATGTAATAGTCGAATTCAAATGTCACATTCGAATTCGAATGTCACATTCAAATTCCAAATAGTGTTTCTAGTCTACAACTGTGTTTTATAAATGTAATATTCAAATTCAAATGTATGTGACATTCGAAAACTGTAAATAACATTTGATAATAGAATTTTTAAGTATATTCGTTCTTATCAACATTTTATTATGTAAATCGAATTTCTACAATAACATTCGTTCTAACATTTGAATTTGAATATAAACACATTTGCCCAGCCCTAGTGAACACATTAAAGAGAACATTTTAGAGATCAATGTCCCTTTAAGTAAAAACTGTTTAAGGTTAAATTTGGAGATTCGTGGTTACGTACAACTAATTCCTTGGACTCTACTACTTACTGTCAAGCTAACATGAACTGCCACAGAAAAAAAAAGTTTTGCTCATCACAGTAAAATTTAAAAAAAAATAAAAAATGATAGCTCCATAATACATTTTGAAACATTATCTTTGAGATGGAACAGACCCAATTTTAGAGTATCATGTCACATTAAACAGACAGTCTACATCTTAGTCATCTTAAAGTCTTACCTTAGATTAAGCTGCAAATAGCCTCCTGCACCGCTTTCTATATCATGCAGCAGGAATAGTAAGACATTTATTTTGAAATGAATATTGTTTCTGGCCAGTTTAAAAATGGCTGCTAAGCTCCACCCACTGATGACATCACAACCTGGGCTGCATATTGCTTCCAATCACAAAAAGCTCACGAGTTTGATTCAACAGACTGGCAATGCTATTCAGCAGAGTGCATAGATGCAGCCCAGATGATCCATCTGTGGTTGAGCTTCCCTTTAACCCTACTGTCCCTTTAACCCTACTTTGAAACCTATGATATGAAAACTAAACTGGGTCAATTTTTATGCCAATGCCCTATCGACTAAAAAATAGTTATTATCTAGCATTGAAAATGTTGTTAGTGACCTAGATCTTAAATTAAAAATATTACTACTATAAGAACTTTCTGACATTTTCTCTGTGTGGAATAAGTAAAGTTGATTCCATCCATATGTAACTGTTTCTGTGATTTCTGGCTTCTATTAATATACAAAAACAGTCAGTAAGATTCATACAAAAAGTAACTTAATGTTTAAAATGCTCTGTGATCATTATGAAATCTCAGTGCTTGCTATAAAGTTAAAAGGATTTTTTTTTCAACCAATCCACAGAGATTCTTTTTACATGATTTCTTCCTAATTTTGAATTTTCTTCTTTAAATTTCATCTCCCTATGGCAAATTGAGGGTCGTTGAGAGTTTCTTAGCTCTGAGTAGGTAATTTTACAGTAAATTTTCCACTAAAGTATTTGTGTTCTTAGCACTAAAAATAAATTAGGAAGAAATAAGTGGAAGCCAAATAATGTGAGACAAAACAACAAAAAACTGATAACAATCTAAACTTAATAAAGGCTACCTGTTTATATCAAGCGTTTCCTGCATTGTATTACCAAGAGAATTCACCTTAAAAGATGTATTGGGTCAACATTGAGACTACTTTAATACTATTAATACTATCACTGGGGACTGATGTCTAGCAGTCAACTAATATTGTCTACATTTTACAATCTATTCTTTTTTTTGTTTTAGCTAGGACATCAAAAACAAAATAGATGTATTGTGTTCTATTTGTTTAATACACATATGATTTAATATATTATGATATGCGTTTCTGAATAAGATGTTCAATAAAAACACTTATTAAAACATGTCCTTTGTGATATTTTCTAGATATGCTGCATAAGTTATTTATCAATAGGGTAACTAATCCCTTTAAAGGGATTTTAACAATCTGTGTCATTACTGTAATAAAAAAAAACACTAAGCAGTGGGTTATACTTAATATAAATCATTGCAATGTATATTACTCATCATCTAAAAACATTTGATTTATTTTTTTAACTTCATCTGTGCATGATCCCTCACTTCCTGTCACAGTCCCTTCAAGGAGCTGTGGGGGTAGATTTAACAAAGGTCGAGCGGACATCATTCGCTGTAGTTAATCATGTCCGCTTGACCTTGCTAAATGCAGACAGCATGCGCTGGTGAAATATTTGTGCAATGCCGCCCCCTGCTCACTGGCGGCCAATCGGCCACTAGCAGGGAAAACACCACCAATTGGCCAATGGTTTCATGTTGTCGCTAGCGCCTAGTGTCTCCCCTTACAAATACGTCTTTTTTCTCTTAAGATGAATGTAATATATAGCTGAGACCAAAAAAAGAAGGCGCATAAACTGCCAGAGATCTCCCTTCCAAAGGAACTGAATGAATAGTCTGTGAGGAGAAAAAAAAAAGAACTGTCAGGTGGGTGTCTTTCAAGTTCACCTGTAGCCTTATACTTACCCTCTAGCGCACACTGGAGAACCACACTAATCCTGACTGACCCTTCTTTGCAGAGCCCCTGGTCATCCTAATAGGAGAACTAGCACAGTGGATCCCAGACCTAAGCCTCCTATTAGCATCTGTGAAGAAGACTTGAGCAGGGTCGGACTGGGAAATCAGACCAGCCTGGAAATTTATATGGCCCGGCCCAGCTTGCCCCCCCTCTGGGTTAGCCACGCCCCCTCGGGCTCAGCCCACCCCTCCGGCTCAGCCTCGTCCCCCCCCTCCGGGGGAGCTGCTGCCCCAAACTGTGTAAATCCCTAAAATATTGAGTTATGAGAAGCCTCTCTTGCGTGCCTTGCATTTCTTTGTGCAGGGCAATAGGATCCTGGGTGACTAACAGGTTTAGGTACCATGTCCTGGCTCCATTTCTGCAGTGGGCAGGTTTATGTTGCTTTTCTCTCCCACACTCCTGGCTGATGCTAGCTTGCCTTCATCTACACGTAAAGAGAGTGTACAGGCAGCTTCATTCACACTGCTCTCATCTCTCCAAGATAATGCTTCACACCCTCTCTGTGCCCTCCCTCTCTCTCACTAGATCAGAGCTCTCCCCCTCTAGCACTCAGAATACTAGTCCCTCTGCATCTGAACAGTGAGAGCAAGAGTGTGCTCTCCCCCTGGCTTATTTATGCATGCTCAGCACTCTCCGGGAATGCATGCCTCCTCCCAGCCAATCACAAAATTATCTTGGTCTATCATCACATTCTTTTGCACAGGGAGAACCTGTGTTTTTGCATCTTTCCAGCATGATTAAACTAGTTAACTTAGTGACCAACCCTCATCTCCTCTCCTCATGCAAGTCGGTGGCCGCTCCTCTCCTAGCCTCCTTCACTGGCTCCGGCTCAGCCCTGCCCCCCTCCGGCTCCAATTATGGATCAGCCTCGCCCCGCCCCTCCAGGTCAGCCCTGCCCCCCCTATGACTAAGGACACCCTCCCTCACCTCCACTCCTCAGCTGAGCCAGCTCACACTTGTTGCAATGCCTAAAATAAACAATGCCAGAAAGGCTTGCTTAATGGAGCGGAGTGGCCGCATCTGCAGCTGAGCTGCTTGAGCTTCTGCTCTCTCTGTGCAGCTGCCAGTGCAGTGCCGGCCCACCGGGATTTTTCCTGGTATCCCGGTGGCCCTATCCGGCCCTGGACTTAAGATTAGTGCAGCTCTCCAGCATGCTAGCTGTAAGTGTAAGGCAACAGGTGAACTTTTTTACCTTTAACGAAAACAAATGTAATGTTCCTGGAATATTCAGTCTACCAAATAGTGCAGCAGACACATTTTCTAAAAAAAATCATTTTCAGATTTGTCGAAAACAAATTTTTTGCAGCTGCACAAGTCTAGATAATAGCGCACCCTGAGCTATCCATTTAAAGCATAGTGCTGGTTAAAAAATATCTGCAGCTTTAATATTGTTTCGTAATTTCTTTTTTACCATTCACTTCTAATATCATATTGTGCTCTATTCTTAGCACAGGTTAAAATATGGATAGCGGACCCTGCGCTATTGATTGCTCACCACTTGTAATCTAGGCCTATAGCAATAAAAGGGGAGGGTCCTTAAACTGTCCTTCTATGTCAGTTACATTAAACTCATATATCCATGAGACCCCTAACCTGAAAGAGTAGAGTCTGGTTATATGGCCCCCTTATGGTTAATTAAAAAAGGTAAATATTTAACCCACTAGTTTCTAAGTTATCTAAGATAAAATGTATTGGTCAAGGAGATGGCCCAACCAACTCAACAAAACAATAACCTAGCACACAGCTGAGATCTCACATAATAAGCAGAAAAGTATATTTACTTCAAATGATAGCCACATGCCCTTCTACTTTGATTTAGAAACAACAGGCTTAGGGGTATCATAGTGCGAGGGGACATGTTACGATGTAGCGAATCATGTCCGCAGCAAATCGATAAATGCCGACAGCATACACTGTTGGCATTTATCAATGCACCAGCAGTTCTTGTGACCTGCTGGTGCAATACTGCCCCCTGCAGATTCACGGGCAATCGACCGCTAGCAGGGGGTGTCAATCAACCCGATCGTATTCGATCAGGTTGATTTCTGTCCTTGGCCTCAGAGCTTGCCGACAAGTTATGGAGCAGCGGTCCTTCAAACGAGCCTTCAAACAAGGGGCATCAAGCTTCATTCTGAGCTTGATAATTCGGCCCCTATGTGTAAAAGTATAATATGTATGTTTCTTGTATGCAATCATATTCCTTTGTTTGGGACATTTTTGCTTTTCTACTCCCCCACTCTGCACAACTATTTGTGCAATCATCCATGCCTTAAGGGGTGAAAAACTCCTATCAAACCTTGTAGGGACAGAGCCCATTCAGGGGTCCATCACAATCCTTTAAAAAAACTTGTCTAATATTTTCAACACAAAAGCACCATTAAAGTCTATGACGATCTGTAGATAAGTCACTTGATACGATCAATCGAACCTTCAGTTCTCAAAAAAAAAGAGCCTGGGATTACTAGTTAGTAGCGAGCTACCCTTCATAGAAAGTAACAAAGCTCTCTGTATCTGGTACGGAAAAGTGAATGTGACAAAGAGCACATCATTTATTTCTGAAGCACAAACAAATGAAATTACTGTTTTCACATTAATGTCTTCATCAGTTTATAAGTACATTGCATATTTTGACACAAACTTAGCAGCAAACATTTGGTGAGATAAGTGCTTAGAGAATGGGATGACAACTGTGAGAGAACTTCTGAAATACCCAAGGAAAACTCCTGTCCAATTCATTTTACAATGAAAGAAATACAAAGTTCAATTTCTACTATCAACTTTAAATATGATTTTTAAAGTGATGGTAAATATAAGACTAAGAATGTTGCAATGAAAAATATATAAGTGTACAAAAGTATATATATATACATGTGTATATATATATATATATATATATATATATATATATATATATATATATATATATATATATATATATATATATATTATAATAAAATATTCATAATCCTATTCGGTATCTTCTGTTCCTCAGCTCCCCTTCCTTTGCTTTTTTGGCTGGGCTGTGACATAGAGAGCAGTCCTACCCACTCTCAACATAGGCTTTCTAAGGTTCTCAAAGGGCTGGATTTCAAGAGTGTCATATGACAGACACACTGATTGGATGTTCACTGGAATTGTCATTAAAAAAAAAGTTATGTTTTCGTGTACTACTGTTTTTTATGCATAATGCTTATGTGTATGTTAGGTACGACACACGGGCTCAGGTGAGGTTTCCCTATTGTCTCTATAGTACATAATGTAGGAGTTAAACGTTACAGACGACAAATACTATATATATATATATATATATATATATATATAGCCTAATATGCAATTGCTGTTGACCTACAGACCCTACACCCTACACCACTCTTCTTATGATAACACTGAAGACAGTGCACACTTTCCACACAGCCAGTCATGTAAATAGAGCGTTCTAAGATGACAAAATCTACCCTAGCACTTAGGTCTTCATACCATGTTCCTCATAATAGAACTAAGATGGGATGAGAAATAGGAGACACCTCAACACCACAGTCAGTTCTAAACTTGACAACCCACTGAGATAGCAAATATAGCTTAAGACATTTCAAGTAATAGGCAAAGACTCCCTCCCCCCTCTAGTTTTTAGAGAGTTGCCCCGTAAAGGACGGTATAGGCCCTCATAGCTTGAAACATCCTACTTTTACTCCAAACAGGCTAACACATTATGCTCGACTTTTTATTTGGGCCTCTGGAAATGTCCTACTCCTATCCGACTGTGGACGCTTTTGCAGCTCACCTAGAGTCACCTGAAGGTAACACATTCACACATTATATCTCCTTTAGGACAGAGGTCTTCCTATGTGGCTCAGAGAGGGTGTATATTGGTTAACCTACTTGATAGCACGTTGTTTTAACGATAAATAATAGAGTTTAATAATGTTGATGTTAATGTTTTAATGTTTAATGGTTGATTTATGTAAACACCGCTGATTTCTTTCTTTCTTTCTTTTTTTTTTTTTTTACATGAACACTGATAAACATGGTCTAATACTTCTCATACACATCACATGTCAGGCGTAACGGCCATCACCCCAATTTTACATACCCCTTGTTCACCCCTCTCTTCATAAGAAATTTCTTTTTCTTCCTGCTGGAAGAATCCATAATAATTACCAACCACCTCCTCCCCCCGCGACGCATACCCCACCCAATAAGGAGCCCCCTTTGTTAGGGGGACTATCTAAGCGGTTTCTCTTGGCAATACCGCATTTATTAAGAAATATTCTATTGGAACCTTACATGGTGTCAATTGAGTTATAAGGGTAACATTCCCCTCCCACAAATACGCCCCATTACCCCTCTCCTTCCCTCTTTTTAACAAACCCTTTTTTTTTTTCTCTTCTTCTCCTTCCCCTTCTTGCTGTAAGACAGGCAACCAACCACAACTATGTCTCTAATATGTACCTCCCATAATGTTAGAGGGCTTAACACGCCAAACAAAAGAAGTAGGCTTATGAACTACCTCGCCCATGCTAAGTCTAAGGTTGTATTTTTACAAGAGACTCATTGGGCGGAAGGCATGTCTATCCCGTTGAACTATAAACACTACCCATTAGTAGAGACAGCCTCTTTCCCAGGGAAATCTAGAGGCGTTGCAATATTGATTCATAAGGACATACTATTTGAAAAGCTAGAAACCCACAAAGATCCCCGGGGTAGATATCTAATTCTAAACTGTAAACTAGATGACGTCCCATACACCTTAGCTAGTTATTATAGACCAAATTCCGGACAAATTCAAGCTCTCAGAAAATTTCTAAGAATACTAGCCACTCACAAGACTCAAAACCTAATTTTAGCAGGTGACTTCAATATGGTCCTTGATACGACCTTAGACAGACACTCACCAAAGCTCAGGCCGTGTGACCCCCAAACTTCTAGAACCGCCAAACAATTTGCTAATCTCATTGCCCAGTATAATTTATTTGACACCTGGTGATCCCACCACCCCTCCTCTAGGGATTATTCCAACTACTCTGCAGTCCATAACACCTATACCAGAATTGATTATATTTTTTGTGAACCCCGATTACTAGATCTCACTCAGTTTGTACACATGCCTATGTGCACAAGGTCAGACCACTCCCCGGTTCAGTTGTCCATGAGGGCCCCTAATTGCATGTTCTCTAGACCCTCTTGGAAGCTACCAGAGTATCTTCTCACATCCCCAAAGCGTGTTATGCATATACAGGAAGATATTGCCAATTTTTTAGAGATAAATGACGATGGGTCACTTGATGACTTTTGTCTGTGGGGTACCCTCAAGGCATATGTTAGAGGGTTATTTATCAAATTAAAAGTGGAGCATAAGAAGCAACTAGGAGAGACCCTATCCCTTCGTGACCTAACCTCTTCTCATGCGGCATCGCTAGATTCCCAAGTATTATCCCAAATAGAAGTAATCAAAGCAAAAATAGAGGCGCTGGAATCTAAAAGGTATCAAGCACAGATTCGTCAATTTAAGCAAACCTTTTATGCTAAAGGCAACAAAGCGGACCGGCTATTAGCTAACAAAGTCAGGCAACGAACTGCGGAAGCCCGTATCCCATAAATAAAAATGCTAAGCGGAACAGTCCGCCTACCAGCGGATATAGGTAAGGCTTTTGCCAATAATTATTCCTCCTTGTATAATTTAAAAAAACCTCCAGACTCCCACATCCCATCCATACATCACATACAGGAATTCTTAGACTCACTTTCCCTACCAACTCTATCTGAGGCCCAGAAAGACTTACTTGATTCCCCCTTTTGTGCAGAGGAGGTAGTCTCAACCATTAAAATCCTGAAGTCCCATAAAGCCCCAGGACCAGATGGGTACAGTGCCCTTTTCTATAAAACATTCCTCCCTCAATTCTCTCCTCTGATTACTAGAGTCTTTTCGCTAGCCAGACAAACTAGCTCTCTACCATCTGAGCTACTAGAGGCAGTTATAGTAACCATTCCAAAACCGGGTAAAACCCCTAACGCATGTGAACACTTCCGTCCCATCTCGTTAATTAATACAGATATGAAGATCCTAGCTAAACTTATGGCCTCTAGACTGAACCAAGTTCTACCTTTACTGATCGATTGGGACCAAGTAGGTTTCACACCTGGAAGAGAAGGCCCGGATAACACCCAGTGAATTCTCAACATTTATTTTGAAGCTAAAAGGCTAGGCCTCCCTTGTACAACCATAGCACTTGACGCCGAAAAGGCCTTCGATCGGGTAAACTGGGCCTACCTATTCGAAGTCCTGGGCAAATTTGCTTTCCCTCCATATTTTCACTCATGTGTTAAAGCATTATATTCCACCCCCTCAGCTTCTGTGAGGGGTCTTGGATTCCATTCCCCCATATTCCCCATCATGAATGGAACAAGGCAGGGGTGTCCCCTATCCCCGCTGCTATTTAGTCTTATTATGGAGCCACTTGCTGAGGCAATTAGGAGTAATTGGAATATCCAAGGGGCACTATTTGCAGATGATTTGACTATATTTTTAGGAAACCCTTCCCATTCCCTTCCCGTCCTCTTTAACTTACTACATCATTTTGGTCAAATTAGCTTTTACAAACTGAATGTTAGCAAAACTGACGCCCATGTCATTAATGTACCAGATAGAGAACTGGCAGAACTTAAAAGAACATATGCTTTTAATTGGTCTCAGCAAAGGCTCAAGCACCTAGGAGTATTCCTTTCTTGTAACACCCTACTAGAATTATATATCGAAGTCTGCACACAGTGGCATCTCACACCTCTCAGGCTTTTCAAAATTTCTCCCCTAAATTCCCCGCTGTGCTGAAGAGGGTGTGGGTTGGTGGGCTCGCCGGCCCACATATGGTGGGAGTGTCCCGCACTGTAACCTTTCTGGACTGAGATCTCACACAAATGTACTAAATTAGACCCCTTACTAAGGACTACTCTGCAAACCATTCTCTTTCACTTGGACATTAAAACTTCTTCTACCCCGACTGACCTCCTTGGCATATACCTACTCATGGCAGCTAAACTGTCGATAGCCAGTCTTTGGAAGCAAAAGACGCTTCCTACCTGGGGTGACGTAGTTAAAATAATGACCTATCTAGAACTTATGGAAGACCCAATTTTCACTCATCATAATAAACCACTGCTATACTCACAGATATGGGAAGTATGGAAACAGTTAGATAAACCTTAAAACCCTCAAGCACTTAAAGCTGGGGTACCTTGGCTTGATGCAAGTTTTCCTACATGTAGCTAGACTACCTCCCCTTCCCTCAACCCCTCCCCCCCCTTTTTTTTTTCCTCTTCTTCCTCTTCTTCTTTCTCCCCCTAACCACCCCCATTCCCTATCAGGTTACTCTTGTCAACAACCTATGTTTCCTACTAGATCTTTGTTCCACTTAGTATTTACTTTTACATGTTACTTAATAACACAATGTATTAACAAAATGCACAAATGTTATAATACCATTTTGGTTTCGAGTTTTGGACATTACATAATCGAACCCTGGGTGAATATCCAGGCATACATATCCATGTCTACTGTCCTTGATACACACTGTTATAATATTTGCATGTATTTTCTTTTTAAGTAATGCCTGTTTCTTATTCAATAAAAATTATTTAAAAAAAAGTTCATCCTAGAGGGCCGTCATTTTAATAGAAGCATTACTATAAGCACGGATTTAACCCTACAAATATGGCATTTGATTAGCTAAACTTTACCATCACTTTAATGTTGACAGAGTACAGAGCTTTATAGAATTTGGTCCTAAGTCTAGATACACCTTTGGACAAAGTGTCCTTTACTCAGTGGGAAAAAAGGAAATGGTGACTCTGATTTGTTAACTTTAACCTTGTTACCACCATGCCAAACACACGGTTATCAGGGAATTCAAATACTGTCGTGTAGAGATAATTAGGCAGAATTTCTTTTCAGAATCAATGTGAATAATTTATAAAGACCACATCAAATTTTTGACTGGCACTTTGAATATAAGGTTTATTTTCTCATATGCAATTTGCTATACTTTCCTCAGGATATTATCTAAGATAGAGTCACTTTCACAGCTTTCAATGATGCTATGTCTGTCCTGCTTTTGCCTTTTATATTTTCTGAGCATTTGTAGAAGCAATTAGTATGCACCAGAACTGGCATAATGAAAGTGACAGACTTTAATGGTTCAGTGACTGAAGCAAAGTGCAGTAGGATAGCAAGTTTAATGACACTCTGGGTAATTTACCTTCTGTCTCAGGTACGTCTGAAATGTTTTAACTTGCCAATGCATTCGCAATAATAACAGTGACACGGGTAATAATTTAAAAATACAACTCAAGATTAAGTAGAATTCACTTGTAATTTATCATTTTACAAAGCAAGAGGTGGATTGCTCCTATTTATACATTATTTGAATAATTTTCTAAAAGTAGATATATAATAACTTAACTATAAACTTAGCTTTTAGCCAACATTCAGCAGTCTATTCCTATGATCCTTGATGTGTTGGAAGCTTTTAGTTCTTTTTCAGGGTATAAGATAAACATAGACAAGAGTGAATTAATGTGTATAAATAATTCCCAGTTAGTAGGACTTAATATCCCTTTCAAACAGGTTGAGGTTATTAAATATCTAGGTTTAGTTTTACACAAAAATCCTAAACTCTGATATAAAGCTAACTTTGAGCCCCTATTTCAAAAAATAGGAATGGATCTGCATCTTTGGGCTGCTTTTCCGTTGTCTATCACAGCCAGGGTTAATCTAATAAAATCAATAATTTTTCCACGTTTGCTATATCCTCTTCAGAATCTTCCTTTATTCTTACTGAATAAAGATCTAAAGCTTTTTCATGCTCAAATCTCTAAATTCATTTGGGATAATAAAAGGCCTCGAATTGCGCTCGCAAGACTAATGCAAAATCGTGGATCAGCGGGATTGGCTCTGCCTAATCTTAAATTGTATAACTTGGCGGCGAAGGTTAAAACAGCAATAGATTGGCTTGCTGGCACTAATTTGGTTTCATCAGAAGAGCTTGAAAATTATTTGATTGCCCCATTCGGGTTAAAAGCTATATTACATTCTTCAGTTCAGAAGCTCCCTCAGAATGTTAGCTGCCTTATCACCTTTAGAAATATTGTTTCAGCCTGGCAAAAGTTTTGTGCAATTCTTGATATAGATTTCTCATTCTCTGAATGGCTTCCGATTGCAAATAATCCTAATTTTCTGCCAGGTATATACCAAAAAGTTTTCAAAGACTTGGCTGATAAAGGACTTCACTATAAAACAGTTATTTGATGAAAATGATCAATTACTAGCGGCGGATGTTATTTTTAACAAATTTGATTTACCTAGATTTAATTTATTTGCGTATTTTCAAATCCACCATTTTATTTCTTCACAAAGTTTGTCTCTCTCGGCTTTTTCCGCCTGGTCGGATATTAAGCTTGTTGTACAAAAATTTGTTGCAGGAAACTCCTCGATATCCTTGATGTATGATATTATGCTGTCTAAGCAGAGTCTACTATTTAAAGATAACATTTGTAAGTCCTGGCTACCTCTTATCCCCTCAGTAAACCATGATAAAATTACTCAGAGCTTTGACTCTCTACGTAAGTTTAAAGTCCCGATATCGTGGAATGAATCCCAGATGAAATTGATCAATAAGTTTTATCTTTCTCCGTGGAAAGTTTCTAGATATTATCCGTCCTCGGGTAGTTTATGTCCTCGATGTTCACATGTTAGGGCAGATTTGATGCACATGTTTTGGACTTGTCCTATGGTAAGACAACTGTGGTTAAAGATTATTTTCTGGTTTAATAAACTTTATAAAACAACAATTGGATTATCTGCGGAAGATGTCATCTTCCTACTCCCCCCACAAGAGATGGTTAATGATATCACTATTAATAGTTTAAATACTATTATTTTGACTGTTAGATACTGTTTACTTAAAAACTGGAAAGCTAGGTCTGTTCCGGGATTAGCTATGATCTTCAGAACATTACAAGATCAAATTGTTTTTGAATCATATCATCTGTATGAGGCCTCGGAGAAACGAATCAAGAAGTTCCTCTGGAAATGGACGCCAGTTATTCTATCTTATTCATTTCCTTTGCAAAAGCGGATCCTTTCTTCTTTCCTTTCTTCAGTGAGTTTTGCTGAATTAACCTTACTTAATGTTTTTCCACACACATGGATTGCTACACGGTAGGGGATCCCTAGTCGGTGGCGTTGTGGAGGGGTGGGGGGAAGTCGGGGGTGGGGAGTGAGAGAGAAATATTTACTTCTTTTTTTTTTTTTTTTTTTTTGTTCCTTGAAGGGAAAGAATATGGAAAGCAATGTAGGGAAAATGTATATAAGAAAGTTGATAGCTGTCTATTTTTTAGCTATCCACGATAGAAGTATTAATCATATTACTTTCAGTCAGGTAGCTGACTAGAACTTGTTAGTTTGTTGTAGATTGGAATCTGTATCTGTTAACACCCTTCATGTTAATTTATTATATGTTTAGATGCTTATAGTTTTTCCGATATATATCTACGTGGAGCTGTGTCTCCAGACAAGATATACAAAATGTTTTTTTTTTTTTTTTTGTGTTTATCTTTGTGTGATTTATTTTTGTGCATCGAATAATCAATAAAAATGATTTATAAAAAAAACAAAAACTATAAACTTAGCGATAAATACTGCTCCACTCTTAGGGGCCTATTTATCAAGCTACGTAAGGATACCCCGTGTTTCTGACGAGCCTGAAGTCTTAAGACTGCTGCTCCATAACTTGTCCGCCTGCTCTGAGGCAGCCGACAGAAATCAACCCAATCAAATACGATCGGGTTGATTGACACCCCCTGCTAGCGGCCGATTGGCCGTGAATCTGCAGGGGGCTGCATTGCACCAGCAGTTCACAAGAACTGCTGGTGCAATGATAAATGCTGACAGCCTAATACTGTTGGCATTTATCGATGTGCAGCGGACATGATCCGCAATATCGGATCTTGTCCGCTCGCACATTAATTAACTTAATCTGGCCTTAAATCTGCCTAGCACAGAGGTATGCAAAAGGCTTAACAGCAAAGGGGTTAATACAGGACATTTAAAAATTTATTAAAATGTTTTATTTTTATTGTAAAATGGATGTTCTTCTACTAAGAGATTAAAAAATAAAAATAAAATCTGTTTTATATTAGTGATCAATCAGTTCATAAAGGGAGAGTCTACTGTAAAACATTTTCCCTTAATGTGCTTCCAATGACTTGTTATACCAGCTGCAGAGTATAAAATGTATGACAAATTACTATATATATATATATATATATATATATATATATATATATATATATATATATATATATATAAAACAGTGCTTATATATTCAAACAGGTTCCTCCTATTTCCTCTACAACCAATCATAAAGGTATCATAATTGATAGTAATTACTTATAGGTTATAATATATACAAAGCATCATGTGAATAAAAATACAGCCATCTCAGGATATGTGCCATATATAATTAGTGCATAACATTTAGTCATATTATATATATCAAAAGTGCAACATTTTCTAAACTATCAAACACAAACATTAAAAATTAAACCTGGAGACTAATGCTTGCTATTCCCTAGAGCAATCATAATGTACCCAGCTATATAACTACAAGAACTCACTGCATAAATGAAGAATCAAATCCATAGGGTTGTGTAAAATACACTTCAAACACCACCATTAGCAAACATTTACAGCATGGTGGAGTGTACCCAAAGCTGAGTGAGGAAGAGGGCGTATATAACATCATCATACCATGTGTTTTGCATGACAACCAATCAAGAGGCCTCACCACGATGCAGGATACACACCCCCACTGGCATAGCAGAGACTCAATTATGTGTGCATCACTATTATATCATAACAGGGGCCAAAAGGGGAATATAACACCATCACCAGACCTTTGTTCTAGCCACCGTAATGTCTTTCCGTCTTATTGCACCAAGAGTCGTGTTCAGTGATGTCATAGATACACTACAGCGGATCATGTCCGCCAGACTTTGATAAATCGGCCCCTATGAGTGGCCATCTACTTCCACCTTTATTTGCATCTGAAACCTCTGAATGCACCCCCATATTTTCCAGCATTATCTTTTGTTACGCTACACTACTCACCACTTGTAAAATAAGTGCTACGCATAGGAAGCGCTATAAAATTTTGTCTGATTGTGCACTATTCTTAGTGCAAGGTCATGAACAGGATTACGCAGCTTGCTTTATCGTTTGCGCTCTACTTGTAATCTAGACCTATATGTTTTCCATATCACTCCCACAAATTCGCTAACAAAGGAACATCTTCCTATTCCTATTTTACATTATATGCAGTAGCATATTAAATTAAAGCTCACTTGTCTCTCCATTATTTTTCTTTTAGAATAATAAGGGAACTGGAAAGGTGGGTAAAGGTATTGCAGTTAAAAGGTTAGATTACATTGCAGTTGAAAACCTAGCAACTGGAGTCTAGACATGTGCAATTAGTTTCTTTACAAATTCAAATTCGGACGAAATTTGTTTGATTCAGACCTATTCGAATATCTTAATCAAATGCCTTACGAAATCATACTAATCCAAATGAATTTGTGCCAAAAGATTTGAATCTTTTGGAGTTATTCGTTTTCATTCGGATGTGTGTGGCGCAGTTGTCTGACTTGGCTGTACATAATATTATTTAATCAAAAGAACCAACAAATAGATAGATAATGAGAGATATAATTTACAATTAATTAATATTTGAGTGAGATAGAACAGTGAAAAAGTTGTAAGTTGGGTGTTTGGTTGGTAGGTATGTAACTTGGTGTACCACTTGACCCATCCGAATCAACGTAACATAACTAACGAATGACTACGAATACATTTGAATACATTAATTTTATTCTAATGAGCATATTTTGATATTCTTCTAATGACTTCTTGTCCAATCAGCTGATTCCTTTTGTTTTGTGGGTTGGATTACTGTCACAGTGAAAGTCTTTTAGTCCGATAATCTGATTATTTTAGGGTTGGGGGTTGGATCACTGGCACATGCTGTGCAATGTGCTTTTTTAATTGCTTTGCTTTTCATTCAGACTGGCAGCAGTGAAAAATTTTATTTTATAAGAATTTTTCTTTACAGGGAGTGCAGAATTATTAGGCAAGTTGTATTTTTGAGGATTAATTTTATTATTGAACAACAACCATGTTCTCAATGAACCCAAAAAAGTCATTAATATCAAAGCTTAATAGTTTTGGAAGTAGTTTTTAGTTTGTTTTTAGTTATAGCTATTTTAGGGGGATATCTGTGTGTGCAGGTGACTATTACTGTGCATAATTATTAGGCAACTTAACAAAAAACAAATATATACCCATTTCAATTATTTATTTTTACCAGTGAAACCAATATAACATCTCAACATTCACAAATATACATTTCTGACATTCAAAAACAAAACAAAAACAAATCAGTGACCAATATAGCCACCTTTCTTTGCAAGGACACTCAAAAGCCTGCCATCCATGGATTCTGTCAGTGTTTTGATCTGTTCACCATCAACATTGCGTGCAGCAGCAACCACAGCCTCCCAGACACTGTTCAGAGAGGAGTACTGTTTTCCCTCCTTGTAAATCTCACATTTGATGATGTACCACAGGTTCTCAATGGGGTTCAGATCAGGTGAACAAGGAGGCCATGTCATTAGATTTTCTTCTTTTATACCCTTTCTTGCCAGCCACGCTGTGGAGTACTTGGATGCGTGTGATGGAGCATTGTCCTGCATGAAAATCATGTTTTTCTTGAAGGATGCAGACTTCTTCCTGTACCACTGCTTGAAGAAGGTGTCTTACAGAAACTGGTAGTAGGACTGGGAGTTGAGCTTGACTCCATCCTCAACCCGAAAAGGCCCCACAAGCTCATCTTTGATGATACCAGCCCAAACCAGTACTCCACCTCCACCTTGCTGGCGTCTGAGTCGGACTGGAGCTCTCTGCCCTTTACCAATCCAGCCACGGGCCCATCCATCTGGCCCATCAAGACTCACTCTCATTTCATCAGTCCATATAACCTTAGAAAAATCAGTCTTGAGATATTTCTTGGCCCAGTCTTGACATTTCAGCTTGTGTGTCTTGTTCAGTGGTGGTCGTCGTTCAGCCTTTCTTACCTTGGCCATGTCTCTGAGTATTGCACACCTTGTGCTTTTGGGCACTCCAGTGATGTTGCAGCTCTGAAATATGGCCAAACTGGTGGCAAGTGGCATCTTGGCAGCTGCACGCTTGACTTTTCTCAGTTCATGGGCAGTTATTTTGCGCCTTGGTTTTTCCACACGCTTCTTGCGACCCTGTTGACTATTTTGAATGAAACGCTTGATTGTTCGATGATCACGCTTCAGAAGCTTTGCAATTTTAAGAGTGCTGCATCCCTCTGCAAGATATCTCACTATTTTTGACTTTTCTGAGCCTGTCAAGTCCTTCTTTTGACCCATTTTGCCAAAGGAAAGGAAGTTGCCTAATAATTATGCACACCTGATATAGGGTGTTGATGTCATTAGACCACACCCCTTCTCATTACAGAGATGCACATCACCTAATATGCTTAATTGGTAGTAGGCTTTCGAGCCTATACAGCTTGGAGTAAGACAACATGCATAAAGAGGATGATGTGGTCAAAATACTCATTTGCCTAATAATTCTGCACACAGTGTATTATTATTATTGTTTGTGAAATTGTGACTCAAGGGAGAAAGTTTTACAACAGTCAGATATCATTTTTTGTTATTATAGTTATTTCTTGCATTACTAATTTTATTTGAAGTTATCTAACTTTGAGTAGTAGTTAGTTCATTTTTTTATAATTTTGGAGTTGCTAACAAATAAGTCTTGGGACTTAGGAGCTCAATCAGCTTTTTTTGTTTGTTTGTTTTAAGAGAGTTACTTAAACTTAAATAGATTACAGGCACACTTATTGTTGAGCATAGGATTTTGAACACAGCAGCAGAAGACACATTATCCTAGATATTATTATTATTATTATTTACTCTTGGGATATATAATTTGATTACATTTTTTTATTTATTATTGTGTGTATTCTAGGGACAATAATAGTAATTAAAATTCTTCTTATTTTTTTGTGTATATTGATAATAATGATATAATTATATAGTAGTACTTTTATTTAAGTTTTCATTTTTGATTTTTTAAACATCCAATTAGAACACAACTACATAATTATTCATAATGGATAGTCCCCAACATCATGTTCTTCCAAAAACCAGCAGCAGTGACACAGTAACCACCACCTGTGTACCACCGTTTTCTGTGTTGTATACTTCCACATCCTCATTGCCAGGCACAGACATTTGTCATCCAGCCTCCACAAGTACAACAACATATAGGTCTCACAAGAGACGTGATACAAAGGAGAGGCAAATGAAGCAGCAGGAACTGCTGCCCTGTCCTGTTTCTGTGCCTCAGGTAAAGGTAATGGGGCATATCTATCAAGCTCCATATGGAGCTTGAAGCCCCGTGTTTCTGGTGAGCCTGCAGGCTCACCAGAAACAGCAGTTATGAAGCAGCGGTCTAAAGACCGCTGCTCCATAACCTGTCTGCGTGCTCTGAGTAGGCATACAGACATCGCCGCAATTCAATCGGGTTGATTGACACCCCCTGCAGGCGGCCGATTGGCCATGAATCTGCAGGGGGCGGCGTTGCACCAGCAGCTCACAAGAGCTGCTGGTGCAATGCTGAATACGGAGAGCGCATTGCTCTCCGCATTCAGCAAGGTCTGTCGGACCTGATCCGCACTGTCGAATCAGGTCCGACAGACCTTTGTTAAATATGCCCCAATGTGTTCAAGCAGAGCTAGCAGCAGCAGGAGTCAAAGCACTGGTAGCTTCACTAGCAGTAGTACTTGTCAGCTGAGCCCACCCTCTAAATGGAAAAGGCCTGAGAGGCAAATTTTAAGTTCCAAATCCTCTAGCAGGGTTGATAGGTCCTTCTCTGAGACCAGGAAGCAGTCTACATTTCATCCTCGTCGTCTTATTCAGGATCGTCCCCCAAAACCACTTGTACAAATACTAGTGCAGTGGTGACAACTAACATGTTTTACAGTAGAGGCCTGGCAGTACCAATGCAGGCTTTTTCCAGTGAACATTCATTTAAGCAGCCCAAATGTGAAGTATGTGAGTATGAGGATAACATTTCTTGTGCTCATACTGCCGCCACCACCACCACTACTGCCAGTGCCACCACCACTGATAACCCATCTGCAATTTCTATAAGTGAAGAGGGCACCAGTAGGCACCAGGGAGAAGAGGGCTCCCAAACATCTGCTGCTGGTGATAAATCCATATTTACAAACAAAGAAGATGTAGAATCAGTGTTGTCTTATAATATCGATAATGAACCAGATGATCATTTCCACTATTCCCCTGCCCATACTTCTCCTGATTCTATAATTTTGTATTCCCCTGGGACTCAAACATTTCCACCAGTGTCTCCTGGCTCTCCACTAGTTCACGTTGAGTCTCACAGCCAGATTGTATTTAGTGGCACCGCCACTACTGGTAGGCCACTAACCTCCTACATTCCCACAATCCCTGCAATCTTTAGGCCTCCTCCTGTTAAGTCACAGATAGAAGGCCATGATCTAACAAAAATTAAAGAAGTTGCTGCAGCATGTGCGTCAGAAGAATCTGTCACCAAAGATTCTTCACTGCAGAGTAGCAAAGTTAGTTCTCGCTCACAAATGTGGGAGCATTTTATGGCAGTTGGTGACGGCTGCAGAGCAAAATGCAAAATGCGTGGCTGGGAAGTCAGCCGGGGGAGAGTGTTGGGGCATCTCACCAATTTAGGTATAAACCAACACATCCGCACCCACCACAAGCCAGTGGTGTTAAGGGCAAAAAGTGGCGTGTCTCCTCCAGCCGGCACTACTAAGGGAACTACTAGTACCAGTGTCACACTCACCACCAGTAGGCAGTACAAGGGGCAGGGGGATCATGCCTCTTCTGGTGAAGCTGCTCCTAGTGACATCCAACATCACATGCAATCCAACCAGCCAACAATAAAGCATTTTGGTGGATTTCTTTCCAGTAGGATGTCAAGACAGCAGGTGCAAAAATTACACAATCATTGCTCAGCTCATAGCCAACTGAGGGGCTCCTTTAAATTTGGTGGAAGGGAGCCCCTTTAAACAACTTTTGGTGGCTATTGCACCCCATTATAAAGCTCCATCTCGTACCACATTTAGTAGAACTATAGTGCCCTCACTGTACCAGTCATGCATTGGGGTGTTGAAGTAGGAGCTGGGAAAGGCTGCTGGCCAGTCAGTGCACTTCACCATTGACTTGTGGAGTGCTCCTAGTGGCCAACATGCCTTCCTGTCCTTGATGGCACATTGGTGGCTGCCCAATGTGCCGCAAGATATATTACAAAAAAGTTCAGGGGCAAAAACAGCAGATGCAGTGACTGGTGCAGTAGCCAAGGGGCACCGCTCCTTTCTCCTGCATGCTGAGGTGATGGATCATCAGCACACCTCACAGAACATCCTACATGCACTGAATAATATGTGGCTCACTGGCTGGGAGAGCAGGCAGGGACAAAGGCACAAATGGGGTTTGTGGTCACCGATGGGGCAGCCAATATGGTAAAAGTGCTTTGGGTGGTAGATTTGTGGGTGCACTGCATCTGGTGGTTAAGGCTGCCCTCGATCAGGACACCGGAAGGTTGGCAACACTTCTGGAGTTGTGCTGAAAAATAGCTGCCCACTTCCATCACAGTGTAAAAGATAGCCATCTCCTTAGGCAAGAACAGAGAAAGGCAGGCCTCACAGAGCACCATCTCAAACAATATGTGAGCATGAGATGGAACTCCTCATTAGATATGCTGGAGCGTATTTTAGAACAACAAAAGGCAATTCATGCAATGGCATACAACCATTTCATTGGCATTGGCAGACCACTGGGCAGGGAGGATTGGGCCATGATTGAACAGTTAGTGACAGTCCTCATGCCTTTTCAGGTGGTGACAGAAAATTTAAGCCAAGAGAACGCTAGCCTGGCACAAGTCATTCCCCTCTTTACCCACATCTCGAACAAATTAGATGCTTTCCTTTTCAATAGGGAACTATTGCCTGTTGGTAACGCTAGCCTGGCACAAGTCATTCCCCTCTTTACCCACATCTCGAACAAATTAGATGCTTTCCTTTTCAATAGGGAACTATTGCCTGGTGGTAATCTACTTGTTGATGTTGCTGCTCTTGTAAGGAGGCTGAAGGAGCAACTGACTCACTTTGTGCTAGCCACAATTTGTGATCCTAGAGTAAAGGGCAAGATAGCACTCCGCACAAATACCTTGACCACATGGAGGGACAAATTGATAGAAGGGTGCATAATAGACAAAGAAAAATGTCATTACCATTAGAGTAAGAAGAAGAGATGGAGGAGTCTGATACTCTGTCACCTAACACCAGCAGCTCTAGCACTGCACGACTCACCGCATCAGCTACTTTTTGGGATGACACACTGGGCAGCTTGGTTGGAGACATTAGAGAGCCCCCCAGGAAAGAAAGCAATGCTGCTGACATTGTTAAGGTTTACCTACCTCAACCTTCCTTGCCCTTATTACAGATCACTTACTACCATACACAGTAAACATGTATTTTCAATCAAAGGAAATATACTTTGTCCTCTGTGTTCACAGTTGTCCTTCCAGCTCATAGAGCAGATGACATTTTTAAAAATAAACTTTCCAAAGCTGGGTTACCCTGCTCTCAGCTTTAATGCAGAATAAAAATATGTCCATAATTTACAGCTGACCCAGTTGTACTGTGTGCCTGAGTGTCATTCCATGACAAATAATCATGGCTCCAAACCTAAATATCTCAGATTTTGATGACATTTGTTAGTATGGTAGGGGACATGAATCAAGTAACTTACCCAAGTCAAATTTAAGCCCTCTTTTAAGTGTAAAATATTTTACACTTAAACGCACACACAAAAAAAGTATCACAAATTTGATTTTAATTTGTCATTTCAAGGTAACATCATATGACCTTCAACCTTGAATATTTAAGAAGAAACATTTAACTTGTATGCGATGATTTGTCATTTAATGACCCCAAAAAAGTCCTTCCTACTTCCCTGCTATTTTACTGTCCAAGGGTGTGATGGCTGCTGGTATTATAACTTGAACTTTGAATTACTTTGTTAATTGTAATTTCCATTTTATATGTGTTGACTCATAAACAAGCTTGCTCAAGCTGTTGTATTTAGTTATAATTTATTTTACATGTTTTATATTTAAACAGTGCACCTTAAGCACAATTACCAATTGTATTTGATCCTAGTTTAAAAAAAAATATATATATTGAAAAGTTATTCCTAGGTTTTTGTTGTTATGCATTGACAGTAGGTACAGTAAGAGGGAAGACACAAAATGTGTTTTGTTTGTGGGAGTATGGAAGACTGGGAGCCACAGTGCAGGGCTTAATTTTTCTGTGTCATTATTACATTTATATAAATAAATAATAATTATTTACCACCAACACCAACTAGTAGTGCTGCAAATACAGAATTAGCAAGCAGCCTGCTGCTACTATTCGCCAAAGCATACAGTTAATCTCTAGGACACAGTGTTGGCATTCTGGAAGTCCGCTCCCCATAAGAAGGAATAAAAGAAAATAATTTAAATGCTTTGCTCAGAGGCACAAACAAGTGAGTGGCTTGTCAATTGACCACTTAATCCACCTTCCATCATTGATTTCCATTTTTTTATATCTAACTCTCTCTTTTTCTTTCCCTTTTTTTAGTTAAAGATTAATAAAGAACCACTGGACATTGATGTTGATAAAGGAAACAGACCATCTTATACATGATGATAAAAGCACTTCATGAGTAAGTATTAAAACAGTACACATAATTTTTATAAGATGGGTAATGTAGTACAGCTCATATGTGTCTAATGAAGGTTTAAATTTAAACCTCAGTAAAATAATCAGTAGCAGAGCTATTTTACCATCAGTAGATAATTACAAATACACGAGAAACTGAAGATTCAAAAGGCAATAATACAGAAGGTACATCCCTGGGTATTAAGGTTAGCATTGAGTAGGTCAAATGTAGGCAGATTCAGAGTTTGAACTTTGCAATAGGCAGCGTGAAGAGTCAGTAACTCTCTTAGAAACACATCATTAACAGAGCAACTGTTTCCAATAAAGATGAAAATATATATGTAAGTCCGTATGTAAACCTCATGTGGCAGAATGGTTACAGGTACATTTATTGTTAAAGCTAATTTCCATTATAATACGCTATTATTGCCCTTCATCACAGGCCATTTAAAGAGCATGTAGTATGCAATGCATGCACCCATATGTTGTTATGGTCGGAGACTCCTGGTACCCTATTTAAAGTGCACTGTATTTGAACTTAAAGGGACAATAAAGTCCTATTTAAATTTTCATGAATCAGAAAGAGCGTGCAATTTTAAGCAACTTTCTAATTTACTACTATTATTAATTTATATACCTTCTCTTGTTAAAATCTTTCTTTTAATATCAACTACTTCTACATTGAATGGTTTATCTACAGTTCTTCTAGAATATCTTTTAAAATTGGAGTAGGGTTAGTCGTATGGAGTCGGGATTGCACCCAGGGGACTGCAATGGTGAAGAACCCTTGTTATTGTTCACGCTCCGGTGTTGGCGTTTGTTGTGATAGTGGAGCGATTACCCGCAAAGTGGGGCTGGAACAGTGAAGCACAGCGTATACTTGAATCCAGCAGTAGGTACCTGGTGAGTCCCTATTTTTTAATTACTTGTTAAAACATTATAATTTACACAACTTACAAGAAGGTGACACGGATAATACGCATATATAATACACATATTTGATACTATGTAAAATATACACAATTTACTAAGTTCTGTGTTCTAAGTGATAACAGCTACCAAGGACTGTAAGATGAGCGGCTACTAAAGATGACTAGTTGACTACAGATGCATTGACAAATTAGAACATAATATTAAAACAGGATAAACAATTACTAAAAAGCTACAAAATAATATACACTGTTTATTGGAAAACTTTTTGAGAATTTATCCTGGTAAATATAGCAATGTGAACAGGTGTATTACAGTTTGAACATATAATTTAATAATATTTTCATACTGTATCAGAATCATGAAATCCAAAATTTTGTTTTAGTTAAAGTATCCCTTTTGCTTACTTTAGAGACAGATTAATTAATAAACCGAACCATTCTGTTTTTTTTTTTTTATTGTTTTCAAATTTATGTATTGTCGATATACAGCGACACAACTCCTACTCCTTAATCCTTGGAACATTTTAAAGAATACAGAAGATACATCCATAAAATGGACCATGAAGAAAGCTTCAAAGTGTGTGTAAGTTTATATATACCACCAAGACTAAGTGACCATGTAAACTTACAGTAAAAATGTAGAAGTTCAAATATTTAAACATAAAACATACATTGTTTAAACATTTGACAATGTTCAAATGAAAATACACACATAGTTTTCAATAAATTAGACAGCTTTATCACAACAATTACAAAGAGGGCTGCCAAAATCACACAACTTTATATATATATATATATATATATATATATATATATATATATATATATATATACAGGGAGTGCAGAATTATTAGGCAAATTAGTATTTTGACCACATCATCCTCTTTATGCATGTTGTCTTACTCCAAGCTGTATAGGCTCGAAAGCCTACTACCAATTAAGCATATAAGGTGATGTGCATCTCTGTAATGAGAAGGGGTGTGGTCTAATGACATCAACACCCTATATCAGGTGTGCATAATTATTAGGCAACTTCCTTTCCTTTGGCAAAATGGGTCAAAAGAAGGACTTGACAGGCTCAGAAAAGTAAAAAATAGTGAGATATCTTGCAGAGGTATGCAGCACTCTTAAAATTGCAAAGCTTCTGAAGCGTGATCATCGAACAATCAAGCGTTTCATTCAAAATAGTCAACAGAGTCGCAAGAAGCGTGTGGAAAAACCAAGGCGCAAAATAACTGCCCATGAACTGAGAAAAGTCAAGCGTGCAGCTGCCAAGATGCCACTTGCCACCAGTTTGGCCAACATCACTGGAGTGCCCAAAAGCACAAGGTGTGCAATACTCAGAGACATGGCCAAGGTAAGAAAGGCTGAAAGACGACCACCACTGAACAAGACACACAAGCTGAAACGTCAAGACTGGGCCAAGAAATATCTCAAGACTGATTTTTCTAAGGTTTTATGGACTGATGAAATGAGAGTGAGTCTTGATGGGCCAGATGGATGGGCCCGTGGCTGGATTGGTAAAGGGCAGAGAGCTCCAGTCCGACTCAGACGCCAGCAAGGTGGAGGTGGAGTACTGGTTTGGGCTAGTATCATCAAAGATGAGCTTGTGGGGCCTTTTCGGGTTGAGGATGGAGTCAAGCTCAACTCCCAGTCCTACTGCCAGTTTCTGGAAGACACCTTCTTCAAGCAGTGGTACAGGAAGAAGTCTGCATCCTTCAAGAAAAACATGATTTTCATGCAGGACAATGCTCCATCACACGCGTCCAAGTACTCCACAGCGTGGCTGGCAAGAAAGGGTATAAAGGAAGAAAATCTAATGACATGGCCTCCTTGTTCACCTGATCTGAACCCCATTGAGAACCTGTGGTCCATCATCAAATGTGAGATTTACAAGGAGGGAAAACAGTACACCTCTCTGAACAGTGTCTGGGAGGCTGTGGTTGCTGCTGCACGCAATGTTGATGGTGAACAGATCAAAACACTGACAGAATCCATGGATGGCAGGCTTTTGAGTGTCCTTGCAAAGAAAGGTGGCTATATTGGTCACTGATTTGTTTTTGTTTTGTTTTTGAATGTCAGAAATGTATATTTGTGAATGTTGAGATGTTATATTGGTTTCACTGGTAAAAATAAATAATTGAAATGGGTATATATTTGTTTTTTGTTAAGTTGCCTAATAATTATGCACAGTAATAGTCACCTGCACACACAGATATCCCCCTAAAATAGCTATAACTAAAAATAAACTAAAAACTACTTCCAAAACTATTTAGCTTTGATATTAATGAGTTTTTTGGGTTCATTGAGAACATGGTTGTTGTTCAATAATAAAATTAATCCTCAAAAATACAACTTGCCTAATAATTCTGCACTCCCTGTATATATACAGTATCCCAAAAAAGTGAGTACACCCCTGACATTTTTGTAAATATTTTATATCTTTTCATGTGACAACACTGAAGAAATGACACTTTGCTAGAATGTAAAGTAGTGAGTGTACAACCTGTATAACAGTGTAAATTTGCTGTACCCACAAAATAACTCAACACACAACAAATCAATGTCTAAACCGTTGGCAACAAAAGTTAGTACACCCCTTAGTGGAAATGTCCAAATTGGGCCCAATTAGCCCTTTCCCCTCCCTGGTGTCATGTGACTCGTTAGTGTTACAAGGTCTCAGGTGTGAATGAGGAGCAGGTGTGATAAAATTGGTGTTATCGCTCTCACACTCTCTCATACTGATCACTGGAAGTTCAACTTGGCACCTCATGGCAAAGAACTCTCTGAGAATCTGAAAAAATGAATTGTTGCTCTACATAAAGATGGCCTAGGCTATAAGAAGATTGCCAAGACCCTGAAACTGAGCTGCAGCACGGTGGTCAAGACCATACAGGGGTTTCACAGGACAGGTTTCACTCAGAACAGGCCTCGCCATGGTCGACCAAAGAAGTTGAGTGCATGTGCTCAGCGTCATATCCAGAGGTTGTCCTTGGGAAATAGACGTATGAGTGCTACGAGCATTGCTGCAGAGGTTGAAGGGAAATTCCCCCAATTCTTTTTCCCTATGTAGCTCTGAACCCCAGTTTTTTTAAAGGGGCTTTTTTTTAAAATTGGTCTGTGCAGATATTGGCCCCTTTAAAAAAAACTGGGGTTCAGAGCTACATAGGGAAAAAGAATTGTGGGAATTTCCCTTGTTTGCTATGTTCCAATTGTAACAGCATCATTAAAGGACCGGTGTTTAGCCATCCTTGCACTGGATATAAATTTAATATCAAAGGTTTTTATACATGTAATACAGAGTTTGTTGTTTACTTTATTAAATGTCCTTGTGGTTTTGGGTACGTAGGGGAGACCACCCGTAGTATTCGGGACCGAATTAGCCAACATAAAAGCAACATTAGAACCAATATGTTGGATGCACCTGTAGCAAACCACTTTCTTTCATGTAATTAGCAAGAGTCCATGAGCTAGTGACGTATGGGATATACATTCCTACCAGGAGGGGCAAAGTTTCCCAAACCTCAAAATGCCTATAAATACTTTGCCTCCCATGGAGGTGGTGAAGTAAGTTTGTGCTAGATTCTACGTTGATATGCGCTTCGCAGCAGGCTGGAGCCCGGTTTTCCTCTCAGTATGCAGTGAATGTCAGAGTGATGTGAAGAGAGTATTGCCTATTTGAATTCAATGATCTCCTTCTACGGGGTCTATTTCATAGGTTCTCTGTTATCGGTCGTAGAGATTCATCTCTTACCTCCCTTTTCAAATCGACGATATACTCTTATATATACCATTACCTCTACTGATTCTCGTTTCAGTACTGGTTTGGCTTTCTACTACATGTAGAAGAGTGTCCGGGGGTAAGTAAGTCTTATTTTGTGACACTCTAAGCTATGGTTGGGCACTTTTGTATAAAGTTCTAAATATATGTGTTTAAACATTTATTTGCCTTGATTCAGGATATTCACCGTTCCTTATTTCAGACAGTCAGTTTCATATTTGGGATAATGCATATGAATAAATAAATTTTTTCTTACCTTAAAATTTGACTTTTTTCCTGTGGGCTGTTAGGCTCGCGGGGGCTGAAAATGCTTAATTTTATTGCGTCATTCTTGGCGCAGACTTTCTTGGCGCAAAAATTTTGTCATTTCCGGCGTCATACGTGTCGCCGGAAGTTGCGTCATTTTTTTGACGTTTTTTGCTCCAAAAATGTCGGCGTTACCGGATGTGGCGTCATTTTTGGCGCTAAAAAAATTTGAGCGTCATTGTTGTCTCCACAATATTTAAGTCTTATTGCTTATTGCTTCTGGTTTGCTAGAGGCTTATTCATTGTCATTTTTTCCCATTCCTGAAACTGTCATTTAAGGAATTTGACCAATTTTGCTTTATATGTTGTTTTTTCTATTACATATTGCAAGATGTCTCAGGTTGACCCTGAATCAGAAGCCACTTCTGGAAAATCACTGCCTGATGCTGGATCTACCAAAGTTAAGTGTATTTGTTGTAAGCTTGTGGTAACTGTTTCTCCGGCTGTTGTTTGTGATGAATGTCATGACAAACTTGTTAATGCAGAAAATATTTCCTTTAGTAATGTTCCATTACCTGTTGCTGTTCCATCAACATCTAATATTCAGGGTGTTCCTGTTAACATAAGAGATTTTGTTTCTAAATCTATTAAGAAGGCTATGTCTGTTATTCCTCCTTCCAGTAATCGTAAATGGTCTTTTAAAGCTTCTCATGTTTCAGATGACTTTTTAAACGAACATCATCATTCTGATTCTGTTTCTGATACTGATTTTTCTGGTTCAGAGGATTCTGTTTCAGAGATTGATACTGATAAATCTTCTTATTTATTTAAAATTTAATTTATTCGTTCTTTACTTAAAGAAGTCTTAATTGCATTAGAAATAGAGGATTCTGATCCTCTTGTTACTAAATCTAAACGTTTGAATACGGTTTTTAAATCTCCTGCGGTTATTCCGGGGGTTTTTCCCGTCCCTGATGCTATTTCTGAAGTAATCTCCAGGGAATGGAATAATCTGGGTAATTAATTTACTCCTTCTAAACGGTTTAAACAATTATATCCTGTGCCATCTGACAGATTAGAGTTTTGGGACAAAATCCCTAAAGTTGATGGGGCTATCTCTACTCTTGCTAAACGTACTACTATTCCTACGGCAGATAGTACTTCCTTTAAGGATCCTTTAGATAGGAAAATTGAATCCTTTCTAAGAAAAGCTTACTTATGTTCAGGTAATCTTCTTAGACCTGCTATATCTTTGGCAGATGTTGCTGCAGCTTCAACTTTCTGGTTAGAAGCTTTAGCACAACAAGTAACAGATCATAATACTCATAGCATTGTTAATCTTCTTCAACATGCTAATAATTTTATTTGTGATGCCATCTTTGATATCATTAGGGTTGATGTCAGGTATATGTCTTTAGCTATTTTAGCTAGAAGAGCTTTATGGCTTAAAACTTGGAATGCTGATATGTCTTCTAAGTCAACTTTGCTTTCCCTTTCTTTCCAAGGTAATAAATTGTTTGGTTCACAGTTGGATTCTATTATTTCAACTGTTACTGGGGGGAAAGGAACTTTTTTTACCACAGGATAAAAAATCTAAAGGTAAATTTAGGTCTGCTAATCGTTTTTGTTCCTTTCGTCACAATAAGGAACAAAAGCCAGATCCTTCCCCTACAGGAATGGTTTCAGTTTGGAAACCATCTCCAGAATAAATCCAAGCCCTTTAGAAAGCCAAAGCCAGCTCCCAAGTCCACATGAAGGTGCGGCCCTCATTGAAGCACAGCTGGTAGGGGGCAGATTACGTTTTTTCAAATAAATTTGGATCAATTCAATTCACAATCTTTGGATTCAGAACATTGTTTCACAAGGATACAGAATAGGCTTCAAGATAAGGCCTCCTGCAAGAAGATTTCTTCTTTCCCGTGTCCCAATAAATCCAGTGAAGGCTCAAGCATTTCTGAAATGTGTTTCAGATCTAGAGTTGGCTGGAGTAATTGTGCCAGTTCCAGTTCTGGAACAGGGGCTGGGGTTTTACTCAAATCTCTTCATTGTACCAAAGAAGGAGAATTCCTTCAGACCAGTTCTGGATTTAAAAATATTGAATCGTTATGTAAGGATACCAACATTCAAAATGGTAACTATAAGGACTATTCTGCCTTTTGTTCAGCAAGGGCATTATATGTCCACAATAGATTTACAAGATGTATATCTGCATATTCCGATTCATCCAGATCACTATCAGTTTCTGAGATTCTCTTTCCTAGACAAGCATTACCAGTTTGTGGCTCTACCGTTTGGCCTAGCAACAGCTCCAAGGATTTTTACAAAGGTTCTCGGTGCCCTTCTATCTGTAATCAGAGAACAGGGTATTGTGGTATTTCCTTATTTGGACGATATCTTGGTACTTGCTCAGTCTTCACTTTTAGCAGAATCTCATACAAATCAACTTGTATCGTTTCTTCGAGAACATGGTTGGAGGATCAATTTACCAAAGAGTTCGTTGACTCCTCAGACAAGGGTAACCTTTTTAGGTTTCCAGATAGATTCAGTGTCCATGACTCTGTCGCTAACGGACAAAAGACATCTGAAATTGGTTTCAGCTTGTCGAAACCTTCAGTCTCAATCATTCCCTTCGGTAGCTTTATGCATGGAAATTCTAGGTCTTATGACTGCTGCATCAGACGCGATCCCCTTTGCTCGTTTTCACATGCGACCTCTTCAGCTCTGTATGCTGAACCAGTGGTGCAGGGATTATACAAAGATATCGCAATTAATATCTTTAAAACCGATTGTACGACACTCTCTGACGTGGTGGACAGACCACCATCGTTTAGTTCAGGGGGCTTCTTTTGTTCTTCCGACCTGGACTGTGATCTCAACAGATGCAAGTCTGACAGGTTGGGGAGCTGTATGGGGGTCTCTGACAGCTCAAGGGGTTTGGGAATCTCAGGAGGCGAGATTACCAATCAACATTTTGGAACTCCGTGCAATTTTCAGAGCTCTTCAGTCATGGCCTCTTCTAAAGAGAGAGTCATTCATTTGTTTTCAGACGAACAATGTCACAACCGTGGCATATGTCAATCATCAAGGATGGACTCACAGTCCTCTGGCTATGAAAGAAGTATCTCGAATACTTGTTTGGGCGGAATCCAGCTCCTGTCTAATTTCTGCGGTTCATATCCCAGGTATAGACAATTGGGAAGCAGATTATCTCAGTCGCCAGACATTACATCCGGGCGAGTGGTCTCTTCATCCAGAAGTATTTCTTCAGATTGTTCAAATGTGGAGACTTCCAGAAATAGATCTGATGGCTTCTCATCTAAACAAGAAACTTCCCAGGTATCTGTCCAGATCCAGGGATCCTCAGGCGGAAGCAGTGGATGCATTGTCACTTCCTTGGAAGTATCATCCTGCCTATATCTTTCCGCCTCTAGTTCTTCTTCCAAGAGTGATTTCCAAGATTCTAAAGGAGCGTTCGTCTGTTCTGTTGGTGGCTCCAGCATGGCCTCACAGGTTTTGGTATGCGGATCTTGTCCGGATGGCTACTTGCCACCCGTGGACTCTTCCGTTAAGACCAGACCTTCTATAGCAAGGTCCTTTTTTCCATCAGGATCTCAAATCCTTAAATTTGAAGGTATGGAGATTGAACGCTTGATTCTCAGTCATAGAGGTTTCTTTGACTCTGTAATTAATACTATGTTACAGGCTCGTAAATCTGTATCTAGGAAGATATATTATCGAGTTTGGAAGACTTACATTTCTTGGTGTTCTTCTCATCATTTTTCCTGGCATTCTTTTAGAATTCCTAGAATTTTACAGTTTCTTCAGGATGGTTTGGATAAAGGTTTGTCTGCAAGTTCCTTGAAAGGACAAATCTCTGCTCTTTCTGTTCTTTTTCACAGAAAGATTGCTAATCTTCCTGATATTCATTGTTTTGTACAGGCTTTGGTTCGTATAAAACCTGTCATTAAGTCAATCTCTCCTCCTTGGAGTTTGAATTTTATTCTGGGGGCTCTTCAAGCTCCTCCGTTTGAACCCATGCATTCGCTGGATATTAAATTACTTTCTTGGAAAGTTTTGTTTCTTTTGGCCATCTCTTCTGCTAGAAGAGTTTCTGAATTATCTGCTCTTTCTTGTGAGTCTCCTTTTCTGATTTTTCATCAGGATAAGGCGGTTTTGCGAACTTCATTTAAATTTTTACCTAAGGTTGTGAATTCTAACAACATTAGTAGAGAGATTGTAGTTCCTTCATTGTGTCCTAATCCTAAGAATTCTAAGGAAAGATCGTTGCATTCTTTGGATGTGGTTAGAGCTTTGAAATATTATGTTGAAGCTACTAAAGATTTCCGAAAGACTTCTAGTCTATTTGTTATCTTTTCTGGTTCTAGGAAAGGTCAGAAGGCTTCTGCCATTTCTTTGGCATCGTGGTTAAAGTCTTTGATTCATCATGCTTATGTTGAGTCGGGTAGAACTCCGCCTCAAAGGATTACAGCTCATTCAACTAGGTCAGTCTCTACTTCCTGGGCATTTAGGAATGAAGCTTCGGTTGATCAGATTTGCAAAGCAGCAACTTGGTCTTCTTTGCCTACTTTTACTAAATTCTATAATTTTGATGTGTTTTCTTCCTCAGAAGCAGTCTTTGGTAGAAAAGTACTTCAGGCAGCTGTTTCAGTTTGATTCTTCTGCTTATATTTTCAGTTTTTTTCATTATAAGATTTAAACTTTGTTTTGGGTGTGGATTATTTTTCAGCGGAATTGGCTGTCTTTATTTTATCCCTCTCTCTCTAGTGACTCTTGCGTGGAAGATCCACATCTTGGGTATTCATTATCCCATACGTCACTAGCTCATGGACTCTTGCTAATTACATGAAAGAAAGCATCATTTATGCAAGAACTTACCTGATAAATTCATTTCTTTCATATTAGCAAGAGTCCATGAGGCCCGCCCTTTTTGCGGCGGTTATGATTTTTTTGTATAAAGCACAATTATTCCAATTCCTTATTTTTTATGCTTTCGCACTTTTTTCTTATCACCGCACTTCTTGGCTATTTGTTAAACTGATTTGTGGGTGTGGTGAGTGGTGTATTTATAGGCATTTTGAGGTTTGGGAAACTTTGCCCCCCCTGGTAGGAATGTATATCCCATATGTCACTAGCTCATGGACTCTTGCTAATATGAAAGAAATGAATTTATCAGGTAAGTTCTTACATAAATTATGTTTTTTATCTGCGGGACATAATCTTAATCAACTTAGATTTCAGGTCCTTGAACATATACAAATTCCTAGGAGGGGGGCAATAGAGTTAAATTCCTTAAAACTAGAGAGGAATTTTGGATTAACAAATTAGATACAATCGGCTAGATTACGAGTCTTGCGTTAGCCTTAAAAAGCAGCGTTAAGGGGTCCTAACGCTGCTTTTTAACGCCCGCTGGTATTACGAGTCAGGCAGGTACAGGTGTACGGCTCACTTTTTTTCTGTGATTTTAGCTTACTGCAAATCCCCTTACATCAATTGCGTATCCTATCTTTTTAATGGGATTTGCCTAGCGCCGGTATTACGATCGCTGGAAAAAGTGAGCGGTACACCCTCTCCTGTCCAGACTCCTAATGCATATAAAAGTCAGTAGTTAAGAGTTTTATGGGCTAACGCCGGAACATAAAGCTCTTAACCAAAGTGCTAAAAAGTACACTAACACCCACAAACTACCTATTAACCCCTAAACTGAGCCCCTCCCACATCGCAAACACTATAATAAAATTATTTAACCCCTAATCGCCGCCACTTTAATAAATGTATTAACCCCTAAACCGCCACACTCCCGCCTCGCAAACACTAGTTAAATTTTTATTAACCCCTAATCTGCCATCCCTAACATCGCCAACACCTACCTACATTTATTAACCCCTAATCTGCCTCCCACAACAACGCTGCCACTATAATAAATATATTAAACCCTAAATCTAAGTCTAACCCTAGCCCTAACACCTCCTAACTTAAATATAATTTAAACAAAATTAAATTACTACAATTAAATAAATGAATCCTATTTAAAACTAAATACTTACCTATAAAATAAACCCTAAGCTAGCTACAATATAACTAATTTTTATTTTACAGACAACTTTGTATTTATTTTAACTAGGTACAATAGTTATTAAATAGTTATTAACTATTTAATAACTACCTAGCTAAAATAAATACAAAAGGACCTGTAAAATAAATCCTAACCTAAATTACAATTACACCTAACACTACACTATAATTAAATTAATTACCTAAACTACCTACAATTAATTACAATTAATTTAAATAAACTAAATTACGAAAAAAACGAACACAAAATTACAGAAAATAAAAAAAGAATTACAATTTTTTAAGGTAATTACACCTAATCTAATCCCCCTAATAAAATAAAAAAGCCCCCCAAAATAATAAAATTCCCTTTCCTTTACTAAAGGGCCTTTTGCGGGGCATTGCCCCAAAGTAATCAGCTCTTTTACCTGTAAAATAAAAGACAATACCCCCCAACATTAAAACCCACCACCCACACACCCAACCCTACTATAAAACCCACTCAATCCCCCCTTAAAAAAACCTAACACTACCCCCTTGAAGATCACCCTACCTTGAGACGTCTTCACCCAGCCGGGCACAAGTGGACATCCAGAGGGACAGAAGTCTTCATCCGATCCGGACAGAAGAGGACCTCCAGACGGGCAGAAGTCTTCATCCGATCCAGCCAGAAGAGGTCCTCCAAGCGGCAGAAGGCTTCATCCAGGTGGCATCTTCTATCTTCTTCCATCCGGAGCGGAGTGGGTCCATCTTGAAGACATCCGACGCGGAGCATCCTCTTCCTTCTTGATCCAACGACTGAATGAAGGTTCCTTTAAGTGACGTCATCTAAGATGATGTCCCTTCAATTCCGATTGGCTGATAGAATCCTATCAGCCAATAGGATTGAACTTCAATCCTATTGGCTGATTGCATCAGCCAATAGGATTTTTCCTACCTTAATTCCGATTAGCTGATAGGATTCTATCAGCCAATCCGAATTGAAGGGACGCCATCTTGGATGATGTCACTTAAAGGAACCTTCATTCAGTCATCAGATCAGAGAGAGCTGATTACTTTGGGGCAATGCCCCGCAAAAGGCCCTTTTAAGGGCTATTTGTAATTTAGTATAGGGTAGGGAATTTTATTATTTTGGTGGGCTTTTTTATTTTATTAGGGGGATTAGAGTAGGTGTAATTAGCTTAAAAAAATTGTAATTATTTTTTTATTTTCTGTAATTTAGTGTTTGTTGTGTTTTGTACTTTATTTAATTTAATTGTAGTTAGTAATTTAATGATAGTGTAGTGTTAGGTTTAATTGTAATTTAGGTTAGGATTTATTTTACAGGTAAATTTGTACTTATTTTAACTAGGTAGTTATTAAATAGTTAATAACTATTTAATAACTATTGTACCTAGTTAAAATAAATACAAAGTTGCCTGTAAAATAAATATAAATACTAAAATGGCTACAATGTAACTATTAGTTATATTGTAGCTAGCTTAGGGTTTATTTTATAGATACGTATTTAGTTTTAAATAGGAATAATTTAGTTAATTATAGTAAATTTATTTAGATTTATTTAAATTATATTTAAGTTATGGGGGTGTTAGGGTTAGACTTAGGTTTAGGGGTTAATACATTTATTATAGTGGCGGCAACGTTGGCTGCGGCAGATTGGGGGTTAATTAATGTATTATAGTTGCGGCGACGTTGGCGGCAGAAGATTAGGGGTTCATAGGGATAATGTAGGTGGCGGCGGTGTCCGGAGCGGCAGATTAGGGGTTAATACTATAATGCAGGTGTCGGTGATGTCGGGGGCAGCATATTAGGGGTTAATACGTGTAAGATTAGGGGTGTTTAGACTCGGGGTTCATGTTAGGGTGTTAGGTTTAGACATAAATGTATTTTTCCCATAGGAAACAATGTGGCTGCGTTAGGAGGTGAACGCTGCTTTTTTGCAGGTGTTAGGTTTTTTTCCCAGCTGAATCTGCCCTATTGTTTCCTATGGGGAAATCATGCACGAGCACGTTCAGCCAGCTTACCGCTGACTTAAGCAACGCTGGTATTGAGGTGAGATGTGGAGCTAAATTCTGCTCAACGCTCATTTTTCTGAGGTTAACGCCGGCTTGCAGAAAACTCGTAATACCAGCGTTGTCTTAATTGAGCGGTAAGAAAAAAAGGAGCGTAAACTAGCCGAATGTTTCCAAAAGGAATGAATAGGGATTTTGACCTATCTGTTTGCCTTTAAATTGTTTAATTTTTTTCTTTTCTTTTTCAGATTAAACTGTGACACTTCAGTTTTACCTTTTATGTATAAATATACATTCCTGTGATCCGGTTATGTATCGGTATGTATTGATTATATTATAGGCTTCCTGTGGGTTTTTGAACTTGGCAAAATGTTATTAAGGGTTAACCTATATTGATCAGGTGTTTATGGGTGTGGCTTGTTTAGCATTTAAGGCATGTTCTATGTTAGTTTAGCCATCCATGACTAAGGACTGTGTGCGAAACGTTGTATAAGATTATTGGTCTGGCTGTCTTACATGCTGAACAAACCTGCTTGAATGAAGTTTTGCTGGTGCTGCTTCCTCCTTTTTTTTCTTAACACTGTAATACAATTATTAATAATAGTTGTCATTTTTTTTGGTTGTGTAGTAATAATTACGTGTAGTATATCTGGCTGTTGAGAAGGAATTGCAGAGCATCATAGTGAGCAATAACGATAATTTCATATTTCACTAACGTATCGAATCGATTAGAAAAAAACGAATGTATCTGAAAATATAGAAACAAATAAGTTCCGAAATAACAATTTAACGGAATATAACTAATATCGCCGATACAACAAATCAATACGAAATACTTTACGTTTGCGAATTAATCCGAATATCACACTTCGGCGCGTCACGAATGTAACTGATACAAATGACTGACGCATTATGAATCAATCCGACTATAGCGAAAGAAAAAAACAAAAACATTTTTTTTAATGCGCACGTCTACTAGCAACTACTAGTAACTACAAACATGTTTATAGTCTTTAATAGAGATTTTTTTTTTACTTGCTCCTACTATGTATTTACAATTGGAGTGCAATCTAGCTCATAGTGAGTTATATTCAATAACTCCACATAATCAGTGTACATGATATTATAGGCTCACTCACCTCCTCATTCTTCAGTGAATGGGCTCTATAAAATAACAGGAATTGTTGGGGGGGGAGGGGCTGCTAATGAATCCTGTCCAGAGCTATAAAATGCTTTCTTTATTTGAGATTAACCCCTTAAATGGTATGATAGATGTTATTTTATCATTTAAGTATCTGCATGATTATGTACTCCTAGAAATTTAACGAACTGACCCTAAAAAGAATTCAGCAGAGGAATGCTTACATAAAACTGGAATGCAGAATAAACATCTCTTCAAATAAATATTTAACTGCTCCTATTGCAAAGTTATGTCAATGGTGTGGAGCTATGGGACTCTTTAAATCTGTGCTTCATGGTTATATTAAATATTTATGGGGTCTGAGAGCAAAGAAAGCCATGCTTAACTCAAAATCTCAACCAAAAGCTGGTGTGAATTTTGAACTATGCAGCTAATTCTAGCAAATTATTTATGTAGGAATTGTATTGGTTTAGCAATAGGTTAAAGGGACATTAAAGTCAAAATTAAACTTTTGTGATTCAGATTATGCAATTTTGAACAACTTTCCAATTTACTTTACTTGTTATGTTTTGTTTTGAAAAGCATACCTAGGTAGACTTAGGAGCAGCAATGCACTACTGGAAACTAGCTGCTGATTGTTGGCTGTGCACAAATGCTCCTTGGCTGACTCATTGGCCTCTATTTAAGAAAGTCTGGCGGACCTGATCCGACAGTGCGGATCAGGTCCGCCAGACCTCGTTGAATACGGAGAGCAATATGATCCCTGTATTCAGCATTGAACCAGCAGCTCACAAGAGCTGCTGGTGCAACGCCGCCCCTGCAGACTAGCGGCCAATGGGCCGCCAGCAGGGGGGTGTCAATCAACCCGATCGTACTCGATCGGGTTGAATTGCGGTGATGTCTGTCCGCCTGCTCTGAGCAGGCGGACAGGTTATGGAGCAGCAGTCTTTAGAAACACGGGGCCTCAAGCTCTATCCGGAGCTTGATAGATATGCCCCAGTGTGTTCAGCTAGCTCCTAGTAATGTGTTGCTTCTCCTTCAATAAAGGAAATCAAAATAATGAAGCAAATTTTATAATAGAAGTAAATTGGAATAATAATAAAAAATCATAATTCCAAAGTGCATTGCATGAGTTTTCCTTGGGTTTTCACGTTTAAATCAATTTCAAAATATTTTAAAAAATCATATAATAATCCATTTATAAACTTTTGAAATGTATTTTGATACACAAACCCTTCTTTTACCCAGCAATTAGAACATCTGACAGATATTTCAACCAGGAATCAGTTTATAAAAATATATACAGTATGTTGACTTTGGACATATTGAAAGACATTTTTGCCTGTTTAAAGTGGTAATTGTGGCTGTTTGCAAAGCATTTCTATACAGTTAAAGTTCTTGTACATGCTCAGTTCACATTTTGTACATTAAAGAAGACAGTTTTTTTTATTTAATAAAATTATACCATACTTTTCAGCTTTCAAACTTGTAAACACATTTAATGCAAGCATCTTAATTATCATGTTTACTTGCAAATACATGTTTAGATATTTAAAGGGACACTGAACCCAAATTTTGTCTTTCGTTATTCAGATAGAGCATGCAATTTTAAGCAACTTTCTAATTTACTCCTATTATCATGTTTTCTTCGTTCACTTGCTATCTTTATTTGAAAAAGAAGGCATCTAAGCTTCTTTTTTTGTTCAAAACTCCGGATAGCACTTTTTTATTGGTGGATGAATTTATCCACCAATCAGCAAGAATAACCCAGGTTATTCACCAAAAATGGGCCGGCATCTAAACTTACATTCTTGCATGTCAAATAAAGATAACACGAGAATGAAGAGAATCACGAAAGAAAAAATTTGTGCTTAGTATCCCTTTAAGCATTAATTATATAATTATACAACATTATATCAAATATTTAATGCACACATGGCATAAATTAATATTATGAGTTAAATGGTGAAACACACATTGTCGTGCAATAATTTAGCTTTCAATTCTTTTTAATTATTCTTGTGAAATCTGGTTTTGAAAAGAGCCGAATATATAGTGTATAGTGATTGAAGACATGACTAGTAGAGATGCGAGTGTATAGTGACAGAATACAGGACTAGTATATGTGTTAGTGTACAGTGACTGAAAACATAACTAATAGAGATGTGAGTGTATAGTGACTGAAGACATGACTAGTAGAGATGTGAGTGTATAGTGACTGAAGACATGACTAGTAGAGATGTGAGTGTATAGTGACTGAAGACATGACTAGTAGAGATGTGAGTGTATAGTGACTGAAGACATGACTAGTAGAGATGTGAGTGTATAGTGACTGAAGACATGACTAGTAGAGATGTGAGTATATAGTGACTGAAGACATGACTAGTAGAGATGTGAGTGTATAGTGACTGAAGACATGACTAGTAGAGATGTGAGTGTATAGTGACTGAAGACATGACTAGTAGAGATGTGAGTGTATAGTGACTGAAGACATGACTAGTAGAGATGTGAGTGTATAGTGACTGAAGACACAGCTAGTAAAGATGCTAGATGATGTCACTATACATTTGTACTTCGACTAGTCATGTCTTCAGTCGCTATACACTCACATATCTACTAGTCATGTCTTCAGTCGCTATACACTCACATATCTACTAGTCATGTCTTCAGTCGCTATACACTCACATATCTACTAGTCATGTCTTCAGTCGCTATACACTCACATATCTACTAGTCATGTCTTCAGTCGCTATACACTCACATATCTACTAGTCATGTCTTCAGTCGCTATACACTCACATATCTACTAGTCATGTCTTCAGTCGCTATACACTCACATATCTACTAGTCATGTCTTCAGTCGCTATACACTCACATATCTACTAGTCATGTCTTCAGTCGCTATACACTCACATATCTACTAGTCATGTCTTCAGTCGCTATACACTCACATCTCTACTAGTTGTGTCTTCAGTCACTATACACTCACACCTCTACTAGTCATATCTTCTGTCACTACACACTTGCACCTCTACTAGTCATGTCTTCAATCACTATACACTTGCACCTCTATTAGTCATGTCTTCAGTCGCTATACACTCACACCTCTACTAGTCATGTCTTCAGTCACTATACACTTGCACCTCAACAAGTCATATCTTCAGTCAATATACACTCACATCTCTACTAGTCATGTCTTCAGTCATTTTACACACACATTATTATTATTATTCTTTATTTATAAAGCTCCAACAGATTCCGCAGCGCTGCCCATGGGTACAAGGATAACAGTACAATGGAGAAACAATACGATAAAAGACAAATTTTTACAGACAAAATACAGGGGGAATTGAGGGCCCTATTCCCGTGGGAACTTACAATATAGATTACACACATCTCTATTAGTCATGTCTTCAGTCATTTTACACTCTACTAGTCATGTCTATGGTCACTAAACAGTCATACTTCAAATCTTCTGTCACTACACACTTGCACCTCTACTAGTCATGTCTTCAGTCACTATACACTTGCACCTCTACTAGTCATGTCTTCAGTCACTATTCACTCAGCTATCTACTAGTCATGTCTTCAGTCACTATACACTCGTACCTCTACTAGTCATGTCTTCAGTCACTATACACTCGCACCTCAACAAGTCATATCTTCAGTCAATAGACGCTCACATCTCTACTAGTCATGTCTTCAGTCATTTTACACTCTACTAGTCATGTCTATGGTAACTATACAGTAATAACTCATATCTTCTGTCACTACACACTTGCACCTCTACTAGTCATGTCTTCAGTCACTATACACTTGCACCTCTACTAGTCATATCTTCTGTCACTACACACTTGCACCTCTACTAGTCATGTCTTCAGTCACTATACACTTGCACCTCTACTAGTCATGTCTTCTGTCACTATACACTCACATATCTACTGGTCATGTCTTCAGTCACTATACATTTGCACCTCTACTATTCATGTCTTCTGTCACTATACACTCAAATATCTACTAGTCATGTCTTCTGTCACTATACACTCAGATATCTACTAGTCATGTCTTCAGTCACTATACATTTGCACCTCTACTATTCATGTCTTCTGTCACTATACACTCACATATCTACTAGTCATGTCTTCTGTCATTTTACACACACATCTCTACTAGTCATGTCTTCAGTCACAATACATTCACATCTCTACTAGTCATATCTTCTGTCACTATAAACTTGCACCTCTACTAGTTATGTCTTCAGTCACTATGCACTACAGCTCTACTAGTCATGTCTTTAGTCAATATACACTCGCACCTCAACAAGTCATATCTTCAGTCAATATACACTCACATCTCTACTAGTCATGTCTTCTGTGATTTTATACACACATCTCTACTAGTCATGTCTTCAGTCACTATACACTCACATCTCTACTAGTCATGTCTTCAGTCACTATACACTCACATCTCTACTAGTCATATCTTCTGTCACTACACACTTGCACCTCTACTAGTCATGTCCTCAATCACTATAAACTTGCACCTCTACTAGTTATGTCTTTAGTCACTATGCACTACACCTCAACAAGTCATATCTTCTGTCAATATACACTCGCATATCTACTAGTCATGTCTTCAGTCACTATACACTCACACCTCTACTAGTCATGTCTTCAGCCACTATGCACTACAGCTCTACTAGTGATGTCTTCAGTCACTATGCACTCACACCTCGACAAGTCATACCTTCAGTCAATATACACTCATATCTCTACTAGTCATGTCTTCAGTCATTTTAAACACATCTCTATTAGTCATGTCTTCAGTCATTTTACACTCTACTAGTCATGTCTATGGTCACTATACAGTCATACCTCATATCTTCTGTCACTACACACTTGCACCTCTACTAGTCATGTCTTCAGTCACTATACATGTGCACCTCTACTATTCATGTCTTCTGTCACTATACACTCACACCTCTACTAGTCATGTCTTCAGTCATTATATATTCACACCTCTACTAGTCATATCTTCTGTCACTATGCGCTCACACCTCTACTAGTCGTCTTATGTCACTATATAATTGCATGTTTACTAGTCATGTCTTCAGTCATTTTACACTCACATCTCTACTAGTCATGTCTTCAGTCACTACACCCTTGCACCTCTACTAGTTATGCCATCAGTCACTATCCACTCACACCTCTACTAGGTATGTCTTCAGTCACTATACCCTCACACCTATACTAGTCATGTCTTCTGTCATTTTACATTCACACCTCTACTAGTCATGTCTTCAGTCATTATACATTCACACCTCTACTAGTCATATCTTCTGTCACTATGCGCTCACACCTCTACTAGTCGTCTTATGTCACTATACAATTGCATGTTTACTAGTCATGTCTTCAGTCATTTTACACTCACACCTCTACTAGTCATGTCTTCAGTCACTATACACTTGCACATTTACTGATCATGTCTTCAGTCACTATACAACGTTTACTTGTCATGTCTTCAGTCACTATACACTCACATCTCTACTAGTCATGTCTTCTGTCACTATACCCTCACATCTCTAATAGTGATGTCTTCAGTCACTATACAATGTTTACTTGTCATGTCTTCAGTCACTATACACTCACATCTCCAGGGCCGCCACTAGAAATTTTGGGGCCCCTGACTTAACCATTGATCAGGGCCCCCCCCCCCCTCCTTTGACATGTGAAATTTTTGACCAAGTGACTAAAATGTATATGCACTTTATTCTTAACTGTCTATTTAAACTTGGAAATGTTGTAAAGGTAGTAACATACACACACACAGACACACACTCATACACAAGCACACACACTCACACATAAGGATTCACATATAGACACTCTAGCAGACACGCAAAGAAACACACCCAAACAGACACTCAGCACTTGTTTACATTGACCTGACAAGTAATGAGGTAAACTACAGTTTTGTAAAAAAGGAGATTTAGAAAACAAAATATGGAGTTCTGATTATCTTTTTGTAAAGGAAGATGCCAACTAAATGATGACAACAGCATGAAGTGGCTGAAAGGAAGGGCCTGAACTCCCTAAACAATAATTTAAAGGTTAAATGGTGGATTGGTGACTTCCGGAAAGGTCTTGTTAGTCTCAAAGTCTGTAGAAAGATGTGAATAATCAGTAGTAAGGTCAAAATGTCCTAAAAAGGAACAGCCAATGAACAGACACACACAAACTCAAGCTTGCACATACACACCCAAGGAAACACCAACAGAGACAGCCTCAGAAAACACACAAAGACATACACACACACACATAGACACCCACAGAAAACACACAAAGATATACACACAGAGACAACCACATAAAACACAGAAATACATACATATACACACCCTCACTGAGACATCCACAGAAAACACACAAAGACATACACACACCCTCACAGAGACACCCACAGAAAACACACACCCTCACAGAGTCATCCACAGAATTTACAGACATACATACATATATACACACACACACACACCCTCACAGAGACATCCACAGAAAGCACAGACATACACACCCACCCTCACAGAGGCATCCAGAGAAAATACACAAAGACAAACATACACACACCCTCACCGAGAAACCCATAGAAAAAGCTCAAAGACATATGCACACACCCTTACAGACATCCACAAAAAATTCACAAAGACATACACCCCCACCCTCACAGAGAGACCCACAGAAACAAAATACATACACACTCATAGAGACACAAACCAAAGCACAAAGACAAACACAGACACCCACTGAAACACTCACAGGAGGAAACATGTATGCACCTTGTATCCCCTAAATCAACAATGTGTGACATGCATGATAAAAAAAATTGCAGAAATTAAGAGATCACTTTTTAAAGAATCATATTTGTAAATGTGCAAACAAAGATAATTCTGTGAATTCAAAATTGTACATTAATGATTTGGGTAGATGGCTAGATGAAGAAAAGTACTTTTAAAAGGTTGACATATGTTTGTTTGTTTTTTTCCCCAACCAAGAGCACCACTTCAAATATAGTGTACAAATGTTCCCATCTGTCAGCTGTACTTATGGATTTTGAAAATGCTGTACTCTATATGGTCTTGGTGGAACCATAAGCTGTTGTACTCATACCATTAGATCTGGTTAAATGCAGGATTTAGGCTTGTTGGTATGTATTTCAAAATTATGTCAGCTGTAGTGTAAACTGAACAGTTTTATGTTAACCTGTCTCATTTCAAACACTGAGCAATATTAGTCTGAGAGTATAACATTTTATGCAGATGTAAAAATCTTCGATAAAATGCATCCTTGCATCTGGAAAGTCCTTGCATAAAGGGGCAGTAAACTGGAATGTAATTCATATATATATATATATATATATATATATATATAAATATATAAATATAAATAAAAAAATAGAATTTCTACAGCATTGTCAAATAATCATAAATACACTGCTGCTAAAAAAAAATGTGTTTTATGGACACCTGGCCCCACCATACAACTACTACCACACTGAAGTTACAATCCGAAATTGCACAAAGAAATAAAAAATCATTTGCTAAGTAAGTCCTACCTCCTCTGCAAATGAAAGTGATCTGCTGTCTGACTCTGGCACACACTGTACAAACAAAGTGCCAAGTCTGTCTCACACTGTGCATAGTGGTTTAGTGCACACTCAGAAATCCTCTCAAATGCTAATACTTTACTCCTTGTAATAACATTTCCCATGCCCAATTAGCACTCTGCTGTAGTACCCACTGGTGGCTGCCAAAATTTAAAAAAAAAAATTTTTTTTTTTTTTTTTTAGTTCTTGCCTCATGGAGCCCCCCTGGCCCATTGGGCCCCTGACAGGAGTCACCCCTGTCACCCCCTGATGGCGGCCCTGCACACCTCTACTAGTCATGTCTTCAGTCACTATACACTCTCATCTCTACTAGTTATGTCTTCATTCACTATGCACTCACATCTCTAATAGTGATGTCTTCAGACACTATACAATGTTTACTTGTCATGTCTTCAGTCACTATACACTCACATCTCTACTAGTCATGTCTGCTGTCACTATACACTCATCTCAACTAGTCATATATTCAGTCACTATACACTCACATCTCTACTATTTATGTCTTCATTCACTATACACTCACATCTCTACTAGTGATGTCTTCAGTCACTATACAATCACATTTCTTCATGTCATGTCTTTAGTCACTCTTCAGAAACCCTTTAAAAGTAGAAGAAAAAATAAAACCAATATGGTTTACAAGAAAAATAGCACATTCAGTTAAGAAACAAAAGAAATCCTATAAAAAATTTCAAGCACCCTGGCTCAGAAGATTATAGGGAAAAATAGAGAACCCAACTAAAAATGACAAAGCAGTTAAGCAGATTCAGTTAAAAAAATAAGATAAAACCTTCTTTATATATATATATATATATATATATATATATATATATATATATATATATATAAGTAAAAAGAGAAAAACTAGGGGAGGGAAAGTAAGACTAAAGACTGAGGATGATAGGGTAGTGGAAGGAGATAAAAGGGGCAGAGCCAGCGCTCAGAGGAGATGGCTGCACGTTTGTGAGCTCTGATCTCCCTGTAGGACAAAAAGCAGCCTTAATATGTGTGCAGATAATCCCTAATGACTGGAATCGTAGCTCTATAGCAGCGGTCGCCAACCAGTGGTCCGTGGACCACCAGAAGATTTTGGTGGTCCTTGACACCATCAAGCAGGAATTAATCTCCTCTGATGGTGTCACCCCCGTCGCGCCGCAACTCCCTACAGTGCCTGGCTGGACATCAGTGAAAACTGACAGAGGAGTTAAATTGCAATCTCCCTATGCATGTTGCATAGTACCTCGCAACTTGCCAAGCTAGATTGTATTTTTAACTCCTCCCGCCCAGTGCACTGCTCAGAGGAAGATGCTTCCATTCTAAAGCCAGCAGAGGTTGGTATAGTCTTGGCTTGAAATAGTGGAATTAAAGTATATAACAAAAAATCTTAGAAACAAAAAATGCTCTCTTATATTTCATTTATTTTCTTCCCTTTACCTGTCTCTTTGTAGTAGTTTTCCTAATTCCTTCAGATGGACTTACATCGCTGTTTGTCTTCCTCCCCTCCATCTTCTTTTTTTTAAATTAAATATTAATTATTTTTCATTCTAATAATTTTCCAGTGTGCAAAGCCATTCCACCTGAATTCCAGTAATTGCCATCCAGCAGATCAGCCATATCCCATCAGTATTATAGTAATTGCCAGGAACATCAGTCATGGTTAGCTCACATCCATATCCAGCTTTCTGATATAAACTTAATTTATGACTCCAATGTCTGTCCATGATCATAAGTAGTTTTGAATAATTCCTAACTGGGGAGGTAACTTGGAAGTCTTGTGGTCCTTTTAAACATAAATTATTTTTTTTTCCACTTTCTGCCTCTCTGTTTCCAGTTCAAAAGTTGGCACTTACTCTTCATCTGTCATTTAGAAATATTCTCTCAGTTCTGTCATTCAGTTAGTCAATTCCAAAAAATAATTCTTAAAAATGTGAAAATATATACATAATGTAAACTTAGCTATGGATATATATATATATATATATATATATATACACACATATATATATACATACACATACACACACATACACACATCATTGTACCGTTTTAAAAAAAATTTATGTTAGTGGTCCACGGGATTCAAAATTGTGAGTTTAGTGGTCCCTGAGGTCTGATAGGTTGGCGACCCCTGCTCTATAGGACCCGGACTCGCATATCTGACCTGGGGCTGAATCGGAAGGAAAACAGAGAAGCAGTGCCGTTTTTTTTAGCTGCCCCAGCTTAAGGCACGACTACGTGTCATGCGTGCAGGCCGCAACTGAACACCGGGATAAACTGCTGGCTGGTTGGCCGCACAAGGAGACACAGGTATCATCACTAAGAGGGAAATAAAGAGCTCAGACAGGTGGAAGGCGAGGTAAGGAGATGTTACAAATCTATAAACTGCTGGGGCCAATATGAATCAAAATATCAAATAAATAAATAAATGATGCGCCCGCCATCTTAGATCCTCTCTAGAGCTCATGATACTTAATGCAGCGCTGAGGCACATAAAGAGCACTGAAGCTGGATGCAAAAACGCCACTAAAGAGACTGATGCTTGCCACTTTGCCAGTATATTGTAATCACAGTATCTGCCATCAACAATTTTTAATATATATAACGCTGCAATTCAAATTTCCATAGAGGATTTAATGACAAGATATGCACCCAAATTTGCTATGAGAGATAGTAAATAAACTAGGAAGGGAGAGCAGCTTCCACTAGCAGCTTTGAATTTAATAGGTTTTGGAGATTAAACTTATATTGCTATAGGGGGGCGGAGCCAACCGCCGGGGTGATAGGACGTGTATAGCAAGAGCTCCTGCATTTACTGCTTAATTTGGATCTTTTCTATAAGAAAATACGGCAATTTTTTTTTTTCTGAAACACCTATCACCCTGGCAAATCTATGCTTATGTAATGACGATATAAAGATTTGGGAAGCTTGACGAAAATACAGCTCTTGCTTCGTTCTAGTGCATCGCCATGAGGTAGCCAGTATCTCAGGCCTATATACATACTGTGGAGGCCTCCTTGCGGCTGTCTTTCCCTGGCGCTGGGGCGCGACTATTTGAACTTCACCTCCTGACTAGCAGTCCTATCTAGCGTCAGGTCGCTACCAGTAACCGGCACCTACCATGGATCCACATGCCCTCCTGCAGGAAATCAGCTCCTTGTTGCGGCAGTACCGGGAGGCCTTTACAGCTTCCCTTGACCCTGTGTGTGGAGCTCTCTATAACAATCCCATAGATAAGGACCTCGCCAGCACAGTTACCGGTGCGCCCTCCTCCGGAGGCACAGAATTTTCCCCCTGCAGCGCTCCATCATCTTCACTCTCGGCACCCCAATCGCAGAGACTTACCAACCCACTACCGGTGAAGAGGAGCTGCCCCGATATCACTCCATCACACGAGTCCATGGCTGACTGGGGGCCCTCTGATATGGGAACTGCGGCGGACTATGTAGATGCGGAGGAAGCTCATGTTCATACAAATCTAACTGCAGAGACAGAGGGACGTGCATCGCTTAAGCTCTCCCTAAAGTGGGTAAATCTGTTGCCTGTCCAACAAAAGATAGACTTGGCCCTAGGGACTTTAGCTGATGGCAAGGAGTCGGATTCTAATGCCACGCTGCATCCAAAGGCTGTTCACTTGCCTGGGACTCTGACTCGTCCATGGGAACTTAAGCTCCGGATAATCGATACTCGCAACAGCTTGAAAGCTGGGGTAGGATAGAGTTCCTGCTCCTATTACCTCCTGGTGGCCTAATCTATTCACACTGGATGTTAGATTGGATTATAGACCTCAGAGAGACACTGTTAAAAATTTATTTGACCTGATAGTTCTTGCACTGTTATGATATTATTAATCACTTACTATGTATGTCTGATATTGTGTCTAGCTCTTAGACCACATATGCTACCTCCTATATTTCTATACGTGCATTTTGTTCATGAGTGGAGTATGTTCTGTGCTTTTCCCCTAGTCAGACTGGGAAACACAGTTACCCAAGTTAATACCTTGACTAATTAACTGTTTAGTATGTTCTGTTATAGTTCAGATAAACGCTGTGTTCATTTACTGTAGCCATTTATGCCGGGCACCGCTGGTTCCATCATACAGTTTTGAGGGTTGGCACTTGCTCTGCTACTACCCCAACCTTGCAACTTCAGGCATTCAAGTTAGGGTGCTATAGGCACATATTAAACCCAAGTCATATTAAAATCTAGATTGTCATAATCTCCTCTCCCTTAGTACTGTATCCCTATATCTGGCCAACTAACCTCTGGACTTTCAGGATAACCTGCAAGGTATCATACTCAATGCTGAATTAAGTGCTAATATCCTCATCTGAGTAGTTTTGGTCATGGCAAAGGCTTACTAGTGTTACCCCATATCACTGCCAACACCTTATTTATTTAGTGGCCCATTTCCAGGGTTAGATGTTACATTTATCTCTATGTGACAGCCCTATATTGAAGAGAGGTTTGTAATAATTATACGCAGCTTATATGCAGCTTTCCATTCTGCTCTGCTCTAGTGTTATGCAATATTTTTCTATATATATACAGCTTTCACAGAAAATAGCACCATGGTATGAATGTAATAACGTGTGTTATTGCTTAAATTTGGTAATATTATTCCTCAACCTCAACCCTGAATTATGATACACTGTTTATAACTCAGTCCTATCTTGTGCTATATCTATCTACCTGCTCCTCTAGTATGGCTGACCACTACTCAGGGCTTTGGTACCCCTTTTTTGATTTCCTTCTAGATTAACCTTTTAACTTAGACCCCCTCCCTAGCATAATAGGCACTCCAAATGATATTTAATCAACTTAGGGAAAGTTAAGTAAATAATTGCTTGTGTTACACACTTATTTTTGCAATCGATCTACCTGTTGTCTGGGCATAGGGCCCGTGTCTGGACGGCAGGGTTTAAAGATCTCAAGTTTGTAGAAATATCTTATTCCCTATTTACACTATAATGCCTAATCATTTGCCCTGCTTATTCCTTTGGAGTTATGTTTATTTTTCTCTAATTGGATAAGTATTTCAGCCTGACAGCAGAAGATTTAATTGCTGAAGACATATATATATATATATATAGCTATACCTGTAAGTGAGAAAGGTTTTACCATTTAACTTATAGCTCCCTATGCCTCTTAAGAGATAAGGTATCACATTACTAGAGTCTAACAAGTTCCTTAAGAGCTTAAAAGTAATATACTTACATAGGGAGATTGGGAAGTTCATATTTTCTAGTAGTATTTGGCCCAATGTGTGAGCATGATATTTAAACATTTTCTCACTACTCTCTGAATCTGGCTTACTTGGTCTATTGCTTTGTGCTTAGATCCTTAATGTTAAAACTTTATATAGCCTGAGTAATCTCACGTGCCGCTTATTATACGACACTGTTCCTGCAACCAGGGAAAAAAGAGAAGGAAGGATAAGAGGGGAAAAGAGTAAGGAAAATAAAAAAGAAGGAAAAAACAGCAGAAGGGAGGTTTGTCTCTAACCTGGTATGTGTGACTGTGATGTAGCTGATATGTTGGAGTTTGGTGGCATAACGGCTAGAATATATTTATCTGTTTTATCTGTTTTCCATTATTTCAAGTAGCTCTACCTTGAAGTCTGGGATATTTGTCTAGTGTAGGCTGGTCCTGCACACTTGTTGTTCATGCTACCTGTCATGTTTACACATAACCTCCTCCCCCCCGCACCCCATAATGTACCTCCTAGTTCAGGAGTGCTAACTATGCGGCTTATCTAGCCTATGCCGCACTTCTATTAATCCTAATACTACCTACAAATAGAGTTAAAGTTTTTGCTTTTATAAATCCTAATTCTACCTACAAATAGAGTTAGAGTTTTTGAACCCAAACTTATTGTTTATTACTACACTATATCCTCCTAAATGCAACATACCCACATATTATATTATAATATCTATCTATAATATTTATAACTCTACCTATAACCAATATAAAAAATAAAAAAAAGAGGTTGGTTTGAGGCCCAAAAGTGGTCTCTCTTATTCTATATTAACCTTCGGTAGTTGTTTTATTCTGCTTATGTTTGAGGTTCTGGAGAGGCCTCTGGAGTTCATTAGAAGGTTCACGTTTAAATTGACAAATCACACCTGTAATCTAGTGTTGGTCACTAATGTTTGTTCTCCTTCCTAGATTGTCTGTATATACTCAACATTGTAATGTATTTGGCATTCTTTGTAATGACTAATTGTGCATACTGTATTTTCTTCTTTTATTGTGATTTGCTTTTTGAAACCTCAATAAAAAATATTAAAAAAAAAAAAAAAAAAAAAAAACTTATATTGCTATACATTGCACTGATTATTTTGTCACACCTGAATAGTGTTTTTTTTTGTGTTATAACATTCAACATGTCTCCCAGAAAAGGCAGTAAGTCAGAAAAAGCAACCAAAAAGCAGGCTGCAGCTACTCCCTCTGTAAACAATTTTTTAAAGCAATTAGATGTTACTGCCAAGAAGATAAATCCACTAGATGCCAGAAATGATGGCTCTTCCACATCATCAGATTCAGAAGGAGAATGCCCTGATTCGGCTGTTCAGGTCCCCAGGGCCTTATTGGATTCTTTACCCTCTAAAAAAGACTTTTCTACATTAATTTGCCAAGTAAAACAATGTATCAAAGAGGAGATCTCTGAGATCAAAAAAGATCTCTCAGACATGGGCCAGAGGGTAGAAAAGTTGGAAGATAGCACAGACCTCACCAATTCTAATATAACATTCCTCCGGTCTAAAGTTTCCTCTCAAGACGACCTAATCTCACAAATGGAAAACAAAATGGACGATTTGGAAAATCGGAGTCGTCGCAGCAACATGAGAATCAGGGGAATCCCGGAATCTGTAACCCCAGCAGAATTGCAAGATTATCTACAAGGTCTTTTTACATCTATCATTGGAGTTGAACCTGAAGCCACTATAGCATTGGATAGATTCCATAGAGCATTGCAAGCAAAACCATTAGGAGACCAACCACCAAGAGACGTCATTGTGAAAATTACAAGCTACCAGATCAAAGAAGAAATCATGAAGAAAGACCGACAGAAATATCCGCTCAGGTTTAGAGCAGAACCTATACAATTATACGAAGATTTGAAGAAGAACCCTTCAGAAAAGACGGGAATTCAAACACCTTACAGCAAAACTGCGGCAGCTCAACATTCCTTATAGATGGGGCCACCCATTTAATTTGCAAATACCATGGAAAGGCAGAAGATTGGTTTGCAGCACGACGGAAGACATAACACGAATCTGTAAGGATCTAGACATCACCCTTCCAGAAACGCAGGATGAGACTCATGAGCTGGAGTCAGCGGGAGCACATCAAGCACCACCACTCCCCCAAAGAGCAGAATGGAGGAAAACACCAGCTACAAAATCTAATAAAGTAATCCAGGGTGCTGGACTTTCAAATACCCTGGGAAGGTGAACTCTTATAAGATGGTAAATGGTATACACTCGCTTATTATGAAACGTGCTTGATGACACTACATCCCTGGACTCGGGCACTCGCCTGTCCTGGCCTGCCCCGGTATTTTAAGATGGGGTGCTTGGATGGATGGGGCCTAGTGTCCAGAGATGGAAGGGGAGACCCTTACCGGCTGATGACAACTGTACATCTGAGTAAAGAGATGGATGAGGTAAAGTATTTAACTGATAAATATACCTCGCCTCATTGGATGTTGTAGATCTATATTGTATTACATACCATGTATTAAGATTGCCTACTGGTAGAAGTTGTAAGTTGACTTAAAATTAGTTTCCCTAGTTTACTATGTAAAGATCAATTCCAGGTTTTTTCTTTTCTTGCTATAACATAAGGCATACTACATGCATATAATCTGAGATAAAATTAAGATGCCCTTTAGGGGTTTGTGTTCCCCCTTTAAAGAATGCTGTTTTTTGTTCTTTTTAGTTGCACCAGTTGTGCAAAGATTGTTTTGATTGTATTTTGTTTAACCTGTATCTCTACACTCTGCCACTGGGTACATTTTAAAACTGAGTCTGCTGACAATATTAGGGGTCATAATATAGAAGCTTTGTTAGTACTTAATATACGGGATGACAAACTTTAACACACAAACTATACGACTTATAACCCAAAATGTAAGGGGTCTTAACTGCCCTAATAAGAGGTCGATGGCTATTCGAGACCTCCGTAGAAGAGGGGGTGAAATACTATTATTGCAAGAAACGCACTTTAAAACTAGTAGTTTACCTAAGTATTTTTCCACGCATTACCCACAACACTTCCATAGCACGAACTCCCATAAAAAGACTAATGGTGTCAGTATATTAATACACAAATCTATCCCATTTAAACTTCAACATATCGACAAAGATAGGGAGGGTAGATATTTAGGCATCATGGGCCTGATGCAAACCAGTGACTATTATTAACTTATACGCACCTAACACAGGACAAGACCAGTTTCTTTCCCGCTTTTCAAATAAAATAGCTGACCTAACTAAAGGTCCTTTGATTGTTGCAGGAGACCTCAATATTCCCTTAGTGCCTGAATTGGATAGCTCTAATCCCAGCACTCGACACAATCAAAAGATGCTCCATTCCATATGGAAAGATATCAAGGGGCTAATGCTTCATGATACATGGAGATACACCCACCCGCAAACCCAAGATTACACTTTTTTTTCGAACCCACAAAAAAGTTATTCAAGGCTCTATTATATACTAGCAGACCACATTGCATTATCACTAGTCAAATATGTCAATATCAAGCACACTGTGTGGTCGGACCACTCATCAGTTGAATGTTTGATGACATTGCCTGCTATCCCCCTCAAACCTTTCTCATGGAGGCTAGACAACTCGTTGTTGGCCTATTCAAAAGTAGTGTAGTCACTCGCTGAACACTTAGACACTTATTTTACACTCAATAATACACCAGACATTAGTCCCACAATGATTTGGGAGGCCCATAAGGCCTATATCCGTGGTGAATTTATTAAAATCAAAGCCCATAAACGTAAATAATCTATTAAAGAGTATCTCAAATTAGCACAAGAGGTTTCTGAAGCAGATCTATTATTGAAACTTAACCCCGATGACTGTGGTCTAGCTAGAGCCCTCCAAGAAAAAAGGGAAAACCTAAATATCCATTTACAACTGGAGTCACAAAGACATCAACTATACATAAAACAAAAATGTTATGGCAAAGGTAATAGAACGGGAAAACTCTTGACTAGGGCCCTAAAAAAGCAACATGCAGGCTCATATATTCATTCTCTTATAACAGCACATAATACCACAATAGAAGATACTAAATCTATCAAGGACTCCTTCAAAACATATTACCACAGACTTTATAATTTATTTCCCAATAGACTACCTGCCCCACATAAGTTAAAATGTGAGAAATATCTGGATAGTATACCCCTGCCTAAGCTTACTGACACTGAAGTATCCATGTTGGAGGCCCCGGTCTCCAATAGGGAGATACTGGAAGCTATAAAGGAGATGAAGCCATAGAAAGCTCCGGGACCAGATGGCTTCAGCACCCGGTATTATAAAGTATTCAGGGCTCAACTTACACCATACTTGCTGACTATGTTCAATCAAATATCAGAATCTGTAGTATTTCCCGACACTATGATGCAAGCCCATATATCAGTACTTCCCAAACCTGGCAAAAAGCCTGTGACCCCAGCAAATTTTCGACCAATCTCCTTATTAAATGTAGACCTCAAATTATATGCCAAAATTATAGCAAATAGAATAAACATAATTCTACCTAAGTTAATACATCATGATCAGGTCGGTTTCATCCCACAGAGAGAAGCTAAGGATAACATATGTAAAGTACTAAATTTGATGGAATATATTAAAAAATCAGACATCCCCTCAATATACCTCTCAACCGATGCTGAAAAGCATTTGATAGGTTAGACTGGACCTTTCTGCCGGCCACCCTTCAAAAATTCGGATTCCCTATGAACACTATTCAAAAAATTCTTGCATTATACTCTAATCCATCTGCACAAATTAGAGTCAATGGGGACCTGTCAGATCATTGCGATATTCGAAACGGCACGAGACAAGGATGTCCCCTCTCCCCCATCCTTTTTATATTGTCCCTGGAGCCCTGGCTATACAGCTCCGTAACAACCCCAAAATAAAAGGTATCACCATACAAGATCAAACATACAAATTGGCAATGTTTTCCGATGATATTCTCATGACCATAGCAGACCCATTGCAATCCCTTCCCTACATCCATCAAGAATTACAATCCTATAGTGCAGTGTCTAACTTCTTGATAAATGCTAATAAATCAGAACTATACCCGATAAATATCTCCGATGCGGAGGTGGGGGCGATTCAGGGGATGTATCCGTATAAAATTCAGAGCCAAGCAATAAAATATCTGGGAATATTTCTATCTTGCAATAAAGAAATTTAGCGAAAAAGTAATTATGGTCGCATGCTAGATGAATTTGAGAGCCTGGTGTCCTCTTGGCTTCAGAGAAAAAACATTTCTTGGCTGGGGAGAATTGCAGCTACTAAAATGACCTTGTTACCGAAAGCCTTATATGTTATGCAGGCATTACCAATTCCAGGTGTTACACCAGATATCAGTAAGATGCAAGCTATTATAGATACCTATATATGGCACAGAAGACCGCCAAGAATAGCTAAGAATACTCTTTATAGACATAGAGATGAGGGAGAATGGGGGTCCCAAACTTACATCTCTATAAGTTGGCGATTACCCTAAATAGGGTAGTAGAGTGGTGTAGACAAGGAAATGACTTCTATAAAAGAAGCGTCCACTTAGAATCACAGCTACTGAAAACTACCCAGATGGGGGGACAAATATAAGCGCATAACATCCCCTTATTCACCGCTGACAATATTATATCAGAATAAAGAACTCTCGCCCTGCTCTTTGGGGATGAAGCAAAACTCCCAGGCGCCAATAAAATTGATAGATCAGACCCCGATTTTTTCGGTACTAGAACAGGGACGGATAGCGCAGAGAACTACTTTGTTGACACAAGGTCTTACACATTTTAACTCCTGGTTTGTCTATCATCATGTTCGTCATTACATTTACTCACATAAATACAAACAGGACATGCTTAGACCACTCACAACATTTGAACACCTATGCACATCACAACAGCCCCCCAAAAAAGTAATCTCTATGATGTATAGAGATCTGCTTCAAGCGCAATACCTTACTAAACCTAATTATACACTTAGATGGGAAAAAGAGATGGGGAAAGAAATCTCACACAAACAATGGGCCAAGTGGTTCCAAGCGACAGCAAAATCGGCACATTCAGCAACAGTACTTGAAACAAACATCAAGATTCTCAGTAGATGGTATTAAACCCCCAGCAAACTGAAACATATGTTTAGCAATGCCAGTAATAGATGCTGGAGAGGCTGCGATCAAGAAGGTACAATGTACCATATCTGGTGGGATTGTAACGTAATACGCCCATTTTGGATTCAAGTATATGAACAAATTAACAAAATTGTAGGGATGGACTTGATTCTCTCATCTGAGGGAATCCTGTTCAACGCTGATCCACGCATACCCTGTAAAATTAGGAAAAGCTTGTACCAAATATTAATAAATGCAGCAAAAAGGCTAGTACCTAGGTTCTGGAAGAAAACGCAGATACCCACACTTACCGATTGGTTAGACCTGGTAAAGAACACTCTAATACTGGAGAGGCTTCATTACTTTAAACTGGGACGTCTAGATTTCTACCATGATATGTTATTTCTATGGGAACAATATATATATGCTAATCGGGCAAATCAAAGATAACCTTTTAATAAGATGTAGTTTGCATAGCTGTTGATATCCCTTTGGCAGAGTACTTATTATACTTATTACATTGTTGGTTTGTTTGTGGTTTTTCGATTGTTTTAGTTTCCTAAATTGTATATATAAATCCCCATAGGGATAAGCTCCACAAGGTGAATAAAATAACTTGAAGTGAGTAAAATCAGATACATTGAATGGACTGTCATTTGAACAAGAAGAAATTTTTGGACTCTATACTCGAGCCGTCCGCTTGAGTCATAATGTGAATTACCATGTCTGGTATATAATGATAACAATACCGGCTATGCATTTGAACTTTGTATCCCACGATCACTTTTCAATGTACAGTCATGATTGCATTAATCCATTCTTGTTGTGTTGTATGACTTTTTTGAAGAACAATAAAGGAAAATTTATTTAAAAAAAAAAAAAAATAGCAAACAGTCGAAAAGAGTACTTTTGTTCAGTATTCATAACAGATTGTAAAGATAGTGAAATTCTATTAAGGGTTGTTGCTTTAAATGATAATGGGCTAGATTACAAGTGGCACGCTAACTGTTGCGTGTGAGTGATAAGGGGTTTATCTAATCTTTGCATACATTGGAAGTAGCACATGTATTACAAGTTTAAAGTAAGCTTGTTCACTTGAGCTCAATTAAATTTAATGCATGTCAGGATAGCGTGACTTCAGAGCTTTGGTTAACTGTTTAAAATTAATATTACATGACAGGTTATCACACTTGAGAAATGTGATCAGGTTTGCATGCGAGTAAGGGTGTTATTGTTTTCCACTTTTCGCACTCCATTGAAGTCTAAGGGGTAATACGTTAATGCGTTTGTGATATTGAAAAGTAGGCCTTTTTGCGTATGTCAGGTTAGTGCTCGTACGAAAACTTTTTATTTTCAATTTGTAATACGTGCGCTACCCGATGCAAGCAAAAAACTTACATCTAGTAAAGTTAATGTACGAGCTGGAGCAATAAATAGCGCTCCACTCGTAATCTAGCCCAAAGTGGGTAGTTTCAAGGACTTTATAAAAAATAAAAGTAAATAAGTAAATTAAAGTAAATAAGTTGGGTTCAGATAATATTCATCCAAGGGTTCTAAGAGAACTTCGATCCATAATAGTTACTACATTAGCTGATTTGTTTAACCCCTTAACGACACAAGTCGTACAGGGTACGTCGCACACAACCTGGTCTTAAAAGACCAGCGACGTACCCTGTACGACTTTGGGGATTAAAGCGGCTGGAAGCAATCCTGATCGCTTTCAGCCGCTTTACAGTTATTGCAGTGATGCCTCGATATCGAGGCATCCTGCAATAACATTTTTCCCCCATCCGATGCAGAGAGAGCCACTCTGTGGCCCTCTCTGCACCGGCATCGATGGCCGCAATCGTTGGTGGGTGGGAGCTGACGTGGGAGGCGGGTGGGCGGCCATCGATGAAAGGCTGAAGACAGAGGGGGGCGGGATTACGGGCGGGGTTGTCGGAAGCGCGCACCGGAGCGCGCGCGTGCACGGGGACGGCGGGCGGGCGCGTGCACGGGGAGGGAGCGGGTGGGAACCGCTTCACTACAGAAAAAACGTAACAGTAAGGGGGGATAAAATCCCTAATAAAAGTAAATCCAAGGGATCTGGGAGCGGGTGGGGATTGGTCTGTGGGGGGGGGAAGCTACACTACAGAAAAAATGGGAAAAAAAATAAAAAATACAAAAAATACATTTTTATTTGCAAACTGGGTACTGGCAGACAGCTGCCAGTACCCAAGATAGCTCCCAGTAAGTTAGAGGTGGAGGGTAGAGAGCTGTTTGGGGGGGGATCAGGGAGGTTGGGGGCTAAGGGGGGATCCTACACAGCTGCATATGTAAATATGCTATACAATTTTTTTTATTTTTTTTAAATACACCTTTTATTTTAGTACTGGCAGACTTTCTGCCAGTACTTAAGATGGCGGGGACAATTGTGGGATGGGGGAGGGAAGAGAGCTGTTTGGGAGGGATCCTGGGGTGTGATGTGTCAGGTGGGAGGCTGATCTCTACGCTAAAGCTAAAATTAACCCTGCAAGCTCCCTACAAATGACCTAATTAACCTCTGCACTGCTGGGCATAATACACGTGTGGTGCGCAGCGGCATTTAGCGGCCTTATAATTACCAAAAAGCAACGCCAAAGCCATATATGTCTGCTATTTCTGAACAAAGGGGATCCCAGAGAAGCATTTACAATCATTTATGCCATACTTGCAAAAGTTGTTTGTAAATAATTTCAGTGAGAAACCTAAAATTGTGAAAAATTTTACGTTTTTTTTTTATTTGATCGCATTTAGCGGTGAAATGGTAGCATGAAATATACCAAGATGGGCCTAGATCAATACTTGGGGTTGTCTACTACACTACACTAAAGCTAAAATTAACCCTAGAGCTCCCTACATGCTCCCTAATTAACCCCTTCACTGCTGGGCATAATACACGTGTGATGCGCAGTGGCATTTAGCGGCCTTCTAATTACCAAAAAGCAACGCCAAAGTCATATATGTCTGCTATTTCTGAACAAAGGGGATCCCAGAGAAGCATTTACAACCATTTATGCCATAATTGCACAAGTTGTTTGTAAATAATTTCAGTGAGAAACCTAAAGTTTGTGAAAATATTTGGGAAAAAGTGAACAATTTTTTTTATTTGATTGCATTTGGTGGTGAAATGGTGGCATGAAATATACCAAAATGGGTCTACATCAATACTTTGGGATGTCTTCTAAAAAAATATATATACATGTCAATGGATATTCATGGATTCCTGAAAGATATCAGTGTTCCAATGTAACTAGTGCTAATTTTGAAAAAAAATTGGTTTGGAAATAGCAAAGTGCTTCTTGTATTTATTGCCCTATAACTTGCAAAAAGAAACAAAGGACATGTAAACATTGGGTATTTCTAAACTCAGGACAAAATTTAGAAACTATTTAGCATGGGTGTTTTTTGGTGGTTGTAGATGTGTAACAGATTGTGGGGGTCAAAGTTAGAAAAAGTGTGTTTTTTTCCATTCTTTCCTCATATTTTATCATTTTTTTAAAGTAAATGATAAGATATGATAAAAATAATGGTATCTTTAGAAAGCCCATTTAATGGCGAGAAAAACGGTATATAATATGTATGGGTACAGTAAATGAGTAAGAGGAAAATTACAGCTAAACACAAACACCGTAGAAATTTAAAAATAGCCCTGGTCCTTCAGGGAAAGAAATTGAAAAATGGCCTTGTCCTTAAGGGGTTAATCAGTCATTGTTAACAGGGGTTGTTCCAGAAGACCACAAAATTGCTAATGTAGTCACTCTTTAAAAAAAGGGTAGTAGGGAAGATTCTGCTAACTAAAGGGCAATTAATTTGACCTCAATTGCAGGGAAATTAATGGAATCTCTTTACAAAGAAAGACTTGTGTCTTACCTTCAGGCAAACAACATCATGGTTTCACTGCTGGAAGTTCATGTCAGACTAATCTAATTTATTTCTTTGACCATGTAACTAAATTAATAGACCAGGGAGGAGCCATAGATGTAGCGTATCTTGACTTTAGCAAACCATTTGACAATGTCCCACACAACAAACTTATTCACAAAATGTATTGCCTTGGAGTAGATGCTAAGATTGTTAAGTGGTTAGAATGCTGGTTTAAGGATAAAAGGCAGAGAGTTTCAATTAATAGAGTATATTCAAATGAGGGGTCAGTTACTAGTGGTGTTCCCCAAGGGTCAGTTTTTGGGCCTGTTTTGTTTAACATGCTTATTAGTGATATTGGAAGTGGGCTCCAGGGGATGGTGTGCTTGTTTGCTATTAATACAAAAAAAATGTAACAGAGTTGATGTTCCAAGAGGAGTGGATCAAATGAACAGTGATATTAATAAACTGGAGGACTGGGCAAATAAATGGGATCTAAAATGTTATTTTACCAAGAGCAAAATTATGCACATAAGATCTAAAACCCAAAGGCCAATTATAGTCTCAATGGTACATTACTGACTGTAACTAAAGAGGAACGGGACATGGGAATTATTATTTCAGATGATTTAAAATTCGGTAGACAATGCAGCGGTGCAGCCAGTAAGGCCAGTTGAATATTTGGTTGCATTGGGATAGGTTTAGTAGCAGAAATAGCAAGGATCTCATGCCACTTTACAGATCCCTCGTAAGGCCTCATCTGGAATATTGTGTACAGTTCTGGAACTATTAGAAAACTATAAATATATTTAAACAATTCCTGATAATAATCTTAGAGTAAGTGTTCTTTTTTAGGTTTTCCTCAATGAGTTTTCCTCACCACAGTTAATTATTTTATTTATATAGAAATCAAACACATTTTCCTTTTCATAGTGAACCTGAGGATAAAATTCACACATTAAAATAGATTTATACTATTGAATGAATACTAAATCCTATCAGATTACAAACATACCAAAGAAAAGGGATTATAAAATGTTGTTCAGCTATATGTTATATATACAGTATGATCTATAAAACTGAGCTTACATAGGGGTAGTTAACAAGTGGTGCTCTAAATGTATTGCGTGCTCAGTCTAGCAATATCACGGGCACCTTAATCTGTGTGTGTATTACAAGTTGAAAATAAAAGCGTTCGCTCAAGCACAATGAAATTTAACGCACATCAGGTAAGCGAAACTAAAGACCTCACGCATAGGGTTAGGGATAAAATAAAAAAAATTAAATTTAAAATAAACTGTTACACTCATAAAAACACTAACTAATAGAAAATATTCATTAAACAATAGCACTAAAACCAGTGAGAGGAATAGGCCCAAATATAATCACAGTACTAAGCTGCACTACTAAGCTGTAGTGAAGCTTAGTACTATGTTCTGCAACAGTATGGCCAGTTAAAACAATTATATATTAATACCCAAGTGGTGTGATGTGCTAACTATGTCCAAGTCTCACCCTTTAATACTAAGTATTCAAACCAGCATTGCTGGACAATTAAACTTGCACTGACCACTTCAAAAAGCAACCAGTGTTTGCCTTCAATAATATTTGCTCACCCTTTGTATTTCTGTAATATTCCTGGAGATACTTCACTCACCAATCAAGTGGAAGGTGTCTCCGCTTTCCGGTGGCACATTCAGTCAATACCGCCCTGGGATCTATAATAGGGTATTCTGCTTCAAACCACAATGTAAACAGTACTGCTCCCAGTGATGTCATTCATGGGCTGTGTCATCCAAATGCAAAACAGCTCTTGTCCTAGTACTCCTGATACAATGTATACAATAACAAAGTCCATTCAGCGTTCCATTAAAAAGTGATGATAATAATAATGCAATAAAAACAGAGCCCTTTCCAGTGGGTTAAAATGGAAGTAAAGCCTAAACCCCCAACGCAATAACCCCTCTACTCTAGTAACACCCTTACAGCTGAGACCCCTAACCTAAGACCCCCTAAGTTAAAAAAAAAAACAGTACCAAAAAATCCACACTAACAGTAAAAAAAAGCCCTATCCTAAAACTAAAATAACCCCACAGATGAAAAAAACTAATGAAAAAAACCTATCCTGAAATAAACCTATACTAAAAAAAAACAAACCTATCCTACAAAAAGCCTATGCTAAAAAAAATTATCCTACAGCCCCCCCCCCCCCCAAAGAAAAAAAAACCCCTAAGTTTTTACCCACCATCTTGAATCTGGCTCCTTTGGGGGCAGCAGTAGGTCCACATGGCAGCATGGTGAGTAAAAACTTGCAGTTAGTCTTAGGTTTTTTGGGGCGGGGGTTTAGAATGGTTTTTTTTAGGATAGGTTAGTTTTTTTAGGTTGGGATTTTTTAAAGACTTTTTTTAGGATATTTTTTTTTTTAATTTGTGACATTACTTAGTTTTAGGATAGGGCTTTATATTGTTGTGTAATTTTAATTTTTTTAACTGATAGTGTGTTTTTTTTGTAGTTTTTTTTACTGGCAGTATTTTTTTTTTTTTTTTTTTGTAACTTAGGGGTTCTTAGGTTAGGGGTCATGGGTGGTTAGCCATTAGGGGGTTAATATAGTAGGGGGTTTCTTGCAATGGGATTGTGGCAGTTTAGGGGTTAATAGAGTAGGGGCTTGTTATGGATTAGGTCTTAATAGTGTATGTTTTTTGCGATAGGGGTTAATAGTTTTGGGGTTAATAGTGATGGGGCATGGAAGATTAGGGCTTAATCGTGTAGAGGGTTAACAGTGTGGGTCATAATACTTTATTTTTATGTTTTTGGGGGCATTTTTAGTACAACTTTATGCAAGCTTTGATGTTGCATAAAAAGTTTGAGCATAGAATACGATTGCGTTCGATCGATTGCATTTACTTTCAACTTTTAATATGATCATAAGTTAACTTGATCATGATATTGCAATATCGCAATTGAGTTAACATTACCACTCTACTTGTAATCTAGCCCAATGCTTTCTCACAGTACCAGCAGTAAGTTACATTTGAACAAACCTAATGAAAACCCTAAATGACAGTTTGCACCTATAATATACATTTATAATACACATACACATGAAAACACTGGGGATATTATTACATCTCAAACAGTTTGATAACATACATTATCTGCTTTAATATAGCGTCGATTGGATTATACTATAGATTGTTTGATTATTAATCTGGTCAGATATTACGTGCAGGTACAGATCCTTTAAACAGTGTGGAACTTCAGCAGACACTCTTGTTGTTCAGATGCCATATTATAATGCACAGTTTCTCTATTGTTTGACTTGTAAGAGTATCCCTTGGAGACACAAAGATTGTAAACCATGTATATTTACTGGCTGTTTTATATTCTCTGGTCTGGAATTTTATGGAAGTATTTTGAACTGTTTTTTAACCCTTTCAAGTTTTTATTTAAATGGCAATAACATGACCTTCTAGATACTGTAACTAATACTTAATCATTTTCTTTCCACGCATCATATTAAAGTAGTAAGTTACACTGATATCACTTGAAGTTTGCTAAACCTTTTGCAGGATGATTTCTCATGAAATAATATTTAGGTTTTAACAAAGATTCTAATTCTAGTGTTTTAACAGGAAAGTCCAGGAGGGTCATCTTATGTTGGATCATTATTTTTAAGTAAAAAGAATGACTCTATTGTGTTTTACTATTATCCATCAGTGATAATGTACATGGGCTTTAAAATATTAAGGGCCAGATTGCAAGTTGAACACAAAATATCGCTTCCGCAAAAGCAATATTTGCGCTCAACTTAGTTACTATATCGTGTCCTGCTATTTTGGAGTTCGAGCCACACCGGAGGTCAGTCTGCTGGGTGACTGTTAGATTCCAGCCTGCACAACTTGCACCAAGAGGGGTGCTTCACTAAATGTGAGTGTAAATTTCTTATACATTATCTCATAAGAGTACAAACAGTGCTAGGCCACGTGGCTCTTCTGTTCCTTTATATTCTCTGCAGTTAGTTACGAGTTAGGTTCAATGCAAACGCAACCTCGGAAACACTTTTCAGTGCCATTTTTTTTTTAACACCCCACACCCGCCACTTTTAACCCCTAAAAACTGCCTAGTGCAGTAGTTTTTATGAACAAAAAAAATCTATTTTTTTTTTCATAAAAACTAAAAGACCCTTTATTTTCAGGGCATTTGGGGCACTAATAAAAAATTAACCAGAGATCTGATCTTTGGTTCATTTTCTGAGAGCTAATTGCTACAGTGAGTTTGCGGTAGCAATAACCAGCCACTTGTGATGGCTGGTTATTTATCACGCCCCCGTAAACAGGCAAATTTGCCCATTTATGGGCATGTCATAAATTAGTGCTCCACTTGTGATCTGGCCCTAAATCGAGAAGAGTTACTTATAAAACTATGAAGTCTATCTTATGATTGTCAAAATAGTGTTTTCATTATTTATTTTAAAGCACAAAAAAACCCCACAAGAATAAATTAGACATGTGCAATTCGGTTCGGAAATTCAGAAAATTCGGCAAATTCGGTGATTCGGATCGAACCGAATTTCTGAATTAAAATACTGCCGAATTTACAGAATAAATCCAAATTAGTTCGGATTTATTCGGTAAATTCGGATGGACAGGGATTACACTAGTATTGTACAGTATATTAGGTTATATCACTCTGCTATGGGTTACACCTAATATACAGTACATAATACTAGTCTAATACACAGCACACATACCGAATTTCCGAACCGAATCGAACTGAATCCAGATGAATTTTTTTGAATCCGAATGAATCCGAAACAAATCCAAAACAAATTCATTCGAATTTTTCCGAATTCGAATCGATCAGAAACGAAATTCGAAAACCTCCGAATCGATCCGAACTGAAACAAATTTTTCGATCATGCACATATCTAGAATAAATTACCACAATTTCTAGTCATTTACTTGCCTTGTGTAATACTGGGTAGAGCAATCATAAATTATATGAACTGTGCTGATGTGACCAAGACACTGGTAAGTTTATAGATTTTCTCTTAAATTGTATTGATTACAGTGTCACCTGGGACAAATGAGCTATGTTAAGTTTTATATAAAAAAGAAGATGGATTATAAGCAAATTTAATAATGTATAAAGACTTGTTCTGTGAATTCAAAACATTAAGAATTAATAAGGGCTTTTTAAAAACTGTTTCTGCTCAGTAAAGTTGTACTGTATAGTGTTCTGAGTTGTACTATATATACACGATATAAGCTGCAAGGAGCCAGCATAGGCCCTGGGTACCTGCTTCTCAGCACAAATACATCAACACATCTATCAAATGTTCATGCTCAGTAAAACTGAGCTTTTTATTGACTGTAAATGCAAACATCAGGAAAACTGACCCAGATTTTACTCTTATAACACCATAGATGTTATTAACAATATCAATAGTTTAGTCTTCCCTGCTCGATCTGGCACATGAACTGAAGCACAATTATTTATGTGTAAGATTCTTCTTATTTGTGTGTGCAATTACATTTCTTCTTTTTAGATTTATCTCTAATCATTTGTACAACTGCAAGGTCTCAATGTTGGATGAATTGTGAACATCTATAATTAGGCTGACCATATTGCCGCTTTAAAAAGGGACACATATGAAAAATACATATGTCAGGGCTGTTTAAAGAAATGGTTTTGTATAAGAACCCTCACATATGTATTTTTCATATGTGTTCCTTCTTAAAGCGGCAATATGGTCAGCCTATCTATAATGAGCGGCTACTTTGATCTCAGGGTTCTGACTAAAAATCTCTAGATTAGCTATAACAGGGACTGTCCATAATGGGGCTAGAATGTAACACACACTCTTATAATTTCAGTCACAATTACATTATGCTGCTACAGAGTACGTGATTTAGTGTATTTTTCTATGAAGCAACCAATGAGATTTGTCGGGACGGCTTTTCACTTTTCATTTCTACAATTCAGTGCAATTGGTTCTCTATTTTATGTATTGTTGTCATTGTTGTACTCAACACTTCACAAATGAGTAGTACATTCTGAGATTCATATCACTGTTATACTGAAATGAAAATTGAATTGGGCTGGTTCAATTCTGGTTCTCCTTATCAACAATTAGCTGTCCACAGAATTGCTTATAGGCTATGTTTTGTAATCATTTTTCTATTAAGAATTAATTCTAAATCTTAATTGCATAAATAATCCAACAGGGTTACTAATTTACTGTCTTGTTCCGGATTGAATCATTAAATTACACCCTTGTTAAATGGACATGAACCCCAAAACTCTTCTTTTATAATTCAGAGTGAGCACAACATTATAAAAAACTGTACAATTTACTTCTATTGGCAAATTTGATTCATTCACTTGTTATCTTTTGTTGAAGAATAGTCTCAGGAGTAGCAGTGCACTACTGGGAGCCAATGACAAGAGGTGTATATGTGCTGCCACCATTCAGAAGCTAGCTCACAGTAGTGCATTGCTGCTAATAAGACTACCTAGGAATGTTTTTCAACAAAAGATACCAAGAGAACAAAGAACATTAGATAGCTGAAGTAAATTGGATCGTGGTTCAAAATTGTATGTTCTATCTGACTCATAAAACAAATTTTGACTTTACTGTCCCTTTAAATCGCCTGTGTTTTTTACTCTGTCAACAACTTCACTGTTCATTTAGCTGCCAATATGCCAATCAGTTTACATCCAATCCTCAATACAAGTGTTAGTTACAGCATTTCCAAGGATACATCATCTTGTTTTGACTTAAAGGGACATGAAACCCATTTTTTTTCATTCACAATTTAGAAAGAGCATGCAATTTTAAAAAACTTTCCAATATACTTCAATTATCTAACTTGCTTCATTATCTCTGTATACTTTGTTGAAAAGCATATCTAAATAGACTCAGTAGCTGCTGATTGGTGGCTGCACATAAATGCATTGTGTGATTGGCTCACCCATGTGCATTGTTATTTCTTCAATACAGGATAGCTTAAGAATTAAACAAATTAGATAATATAAGTAAATTGTAATGTTGTTTAAAATTGTATTCTCTATCTAAATCATGAAAGAAAAAATGTGGGTTTCATGTCCCTTTAAACGTGTGTATCTGTAACGGAGGGCAATATTAAAATACTCCCAATAACCGGACGAAACACAGTTTGGGAGTCAATAACTCACGACCCAGCCAGTTTTCAGGTTTAAAACAGAATGATATTTATTAAAAAGGCTATGCCTAGTATTTATGCAGATCTGACCCCAGCTGGGGGGGTTGAAAGAATCCTGTACATTAGACAGAGAGCAAACGCCCTTTGACATGCCACAATAGAATTACCTTACTTAGCAGATAACAACTTAGACACAAGACACACTTGGCTTTTCTTATCACCTAGACGTCTGCTCTCTAGAGGTGATTAAACAATGGAATGTTTATCACTAACTTTAATGACAGTACACAATAGCTGAGGCTAGTAACCTTGTCGTTAGAGAATAGCTGAACACAGTTAACTCTTTAGTTCTGAATGAAGGGTCTGTCACATATACATAGCACACAATACAGCCTATAGACAACCTTTCTTACATTATAGTCCAGAAGTGGCTAGGTTTGCCACAATGCTCCCCCAGAACCAAGCCGGCATACACAGTCTGATCCCAACGGATCGGCTTGGGGATGTCCGGGGAAGTACTCACAGATCACTTTTCAAGTTCAGTTTGTCTGGACAACCCGTCGGCGTTACCGTTTTGTTTCCCTGGGCGGTAATGGATTGTAAAGTCGAAGGGCTGCAGCGCCAAACTCCAGCGCAGCAGTCTGGCATTGTCCCCGGCCACACGGTTCAGCCACACCAACAGGTTGTGATCTGTGAGTAAGGAAAAAGGTTGTCCATACAGGTACGGCTGCAACTTTTTTAGGGCCCACACCACGGCCAGGCATTCTTTTTCGATGGCGGCGTAGCTTACTTCACGGGGCAACAACTTTCGGCTCAAGTAAGCTACGGGGTGTTCTCCGCCATCTGCTCCAACTTGGCTCAGCACTGCCCCCACTCCAAACATCGAAGCATCTGTGTGAACAAGAAATCTTTTAGTGGGATCGGGTGTAGCAAGTACAGGCGCATTAGTTAGAGCAGTCTTTAGTTGTTGGGTCACCTCTGTGGTAAACTGGGTGCCCCTATCCGATATTATCTCCTGGGGGAACCCTACCCGGGAAAATATTTTTATTAAGGCTTCAGCTACCGTCTCTGCATGGATGTTGGAGAGAGCAATGGCCTCGGGGTACCTAGTGGCGTAGTCCACCACGGTTAAAATGTACCTCTTCCCGAAGGGACTGGGCTTGGGTAGTCACAGGGTTAACATCAGCGGGACCCATGGGAGCATAGGCAGAAACAAGGGGGGCCAAGTCATTTCCAAGGAGAACATCAGCAGGTAAGTCCTTCTTGACCCCCACCTTCACAGGTCTAGCGCCCACTCCCCAATCCAAATGTACCCTGGCAACAGGTAGGCGGAACACAGTGCCCCCTGCTACCCTCACAGCCACAGTGTCTCCAGTGTGCTGTTTCTCAGACACCAAGTTCTTTTGAAGCAAGGTCATGGTAGCACCAGTATCCCGTAGACCACTGACCTCCTTCCCATTCACTTTAACCAGTTGCCTGTTATTCCGGTGGGCCGCTTGCACAGGGTCTGCTTCATGTAGGCTGCCCCAGCATTCTGGCGCCTCTACGTAGCGGGCCGCAGGCTGAGGATTATGTGGGATTCTGCCGGCGGGTCTTCTCCAGGACTGTGCTTGGTTCGCTGCGTTTAGGGGACACTCTGGTCTTTTGTGCCCTAGTTGCTTACATCCAAAGCACCGAATAGGTTGTGAGTAGCCCCGCAAATTGAACCGGGCTCTCTGAGGGTAGTTCGTGGCCGGAGGCCGTGTGGTATAGCGGTGCGCCGGGGGTTGGTAACTGGCAGCTGCTGGGGTGACTGGGGGTCTATACTCCACTCTAGCAGTGGGCAATCGGTATACTGCTCCCCCTGCCACTCGTACTGCCACGGATCCGCCAGTGTGTGCTGTATCCAGCACCAAATGGGGGGCTATCCGGGTTAAAGTAGCTCCCGAATCCCGAAGGTCCTGGACCTCCTTCCCCTCTACGGTCACCAGCTGGCGGTGATGTTGCCGGTTATCGGTGGCCCGGACCGACATCACCTCATGCAGAATTCCCAGGAGTTCCTTGGCTTGGGTGCTCAACACCTCATGAGCGGCTGGCTCCGTTTGGTAATGGTGAGCAGCCGCCCTTGGGGCCAGGTTCTGTCTGACCTGGTTCCAAGCTTGTCTGCTCCGATTTTGGGTGCACTCACGTGCCATATGTCCCCACTGCTTGCAGGTGTGGCATTGTATATTCGCCCGTCCGTTGTATCGTGAGGGGGGTGGTGGATTCCCTGGGGCTGGGCGAAAAGGTGCCGCTGTGGGGTTGTTAGGCTGTAGTCCATGGTGCCTCCTGGCATCAAAATGCTGGTCTGCTAATCTGGCTGCTTCGGTTAAGGTGAGGGGTTTTCGATCTCTCACCCATTCTTGGGCTTCTGGGGACAAGCCGTTAAAGAATTGCTCCAACAGCATCAGTTGTCGCAATTCTTCCATGGTGGTAGCTTGGCTGGCCTGTATCCACCCTTGAGATGCTTGATCCAGCTTGTGGGCCCACTCTGCATGTGAATCTCTTTCTGGCTTGCGCAGGCCTCTAAACTTGCGCCGGTATGCCTCTGGGGTAATGGCATATCTTTCCAAGATCGCTCTCTTCACTTTAGCGTAATCCTTGCTGTCCTCCCTGGGTACAGCGTGATACGCTTCCGCTGCCCTACCGGCTAGCTTGCCTGCTAGCACCGGCACCCATACGGACTGCTCCAAATCATGTAACTCGCACAGTCTCTCAAAATCCTGTAAATACCCATCAATCTCATCCTTCTCCTCACAAAACATTTTAAAGGCATGGTATGGGATTTTGGGTCTTACTGGGTTGCTGAGTGCTTCCGAAATGGATTCTGCTCGGGAGGATGCATTCCGCGGACTGTGTGCCATCACGTACTCCTGCACATCTGCCATTACCACGGATAGCATGTCCCGTGGTACAGGTTGGGGTAAAAATTCCAGCCTGGTCCTCATTTCCCTCTGGTATAGGGTCTCCTCCATGGCTGCTGGAGGCGTAGCGCTGCAAGCTCTGTCTCCTTCCATCTTAGTCAGTATTGTAGTAATCCCCCTGTTCCTGAGGTTACTGGCTTGTGTAGTTG
>NC_069506.1:116231654-116239154 GCF_027579735.1 Bombina bombina
CAAGGGTCTCAAAAGACCTCTTTGTTACCCTATTTTATGCTGGTTCTCGCAATTCTAATTTCTATAACAAATGAGTCATACAGAAGAAACTACCCTTATATGATCAATTCTACTTTAACGTATTTGTAGGATAGATGGTTAATTCTATCCAAAGGGAACTGGATGTCATATATCCTATTTAAATATCGCAGGACTATCACGCCGTGAGTCAGGATCACGTACATTATTGGATCTGAATGTCCAAAAGTCGCAATTATTTAAACCCTTATCGTGGATCAGAACCATGTGCATTATTGGATCTTCATGTCCAAACAATCGCAATTCTTTCAACCTTTTCCTACCTCTCTTCAGTTTTTCATCTCTTTGAGAAGGACACATTCTAAGAAAGCAATTCGCCAATTAAGAACTGTTGAAAAGCTCAGATGAAATTTCCCCAGGAAATGTCTCTATTAAGACCTTTGGGGACCATGGTATCCAATTTTTTAATCCATAGTGCCTCCTTACGGAATAGTATTTTCTGTCTATCACCTCCTCTCCGTAGGGGGGAGACCCCATCAATCACTTGAAACCTTAATTGGCTCTTGTTGTGTGCCAATCGGGTGAAATGATGGGCCACAGGTGCATCCTCGTCATCCTTACCTATGGCTGCTTTATGCTGACGTATCCTATCACGGACAGTCTGTGTGGTCTCTCCTACATATGCTAGGCCACATGGGCACTTAATAACATATATAACATATTTAGAACTGCAAGAGAACCTACCATTGATCGGAATCCTTTTGCCTGATAAGGGGTGGGTAATGTGATCCCCTTGTAACATAGAATGACAAAGAGCACAGTTCATACAGGAAAAAGAGCCTTTCTTATTAATTGTAGTTGGTTTTCTCATGGAACCCCAATCAGCCCGTATCAGTTCATCTTTCAGGTTTTTATTTCTCCGAAAAGAGAATAGTGGAGTCTCATTGAAGATCTTACCCACCTGTATATCCTCTCTTAATAAGTGCCAATGTTGTAAGATTATCCTTTTAAAGACCTTACTATGTGATCCAAAGTGACTCACAAAGGGCACCGAAAATTTTTTTGCTTCACGAGTAGTCTTACTCAATAGGCTAGCCCTGTCAATGTTCAGTACTTTATTCATGTTTTCTTCCAGAATTTGCACTGGATACCCTCTGTCTAAAAATTTTTTAGACATTTCATCCAATCTCTGTAGGCAAATTACTGGATCATCCACAATCCTTTTAGTCCGCAGTAGTTGACCTAATGGGAGGTTCTTAATCAGAGAAGGGGGATGGAAACTTTCATACCGTAAGGTATTATTCCAATCCGTTTCTTTAGAGAATAAATCACTTCTGAGTTTCTGATCTATAATCGATATCATGGTGTCTAAAAAGCTTACTTTGGACTTACTTGCTTCCATAGTAAACTTAAGGGATTCATGTGCCGAATTAAGTTTTGATACAAATTGTATCAGGCCATCATCACTACCAGTCCAAACAAAGAAGACGTCATCTATGTAACGGTACCAGCCTAAAACAAATTTCTTATAGTCTTCATCCTTGTAGACCACATCCTCCTCAAACTTCCCTACAAATAAGTTCGCATAAGTAGGTGCTACGTTTGAGCCCATAGCTGTTCCTTGTTTTTGGACATAGAACGTATCTTCAAATAGAAAAAAGTTTTCATATAAAATGATCTTTAAGAGATCTTTGATAAGTCTTCTTTCATTCGGGGAATACAAGTTGTCCTTCTCTAAGAAATAGAATACTCCCTCTATTCCTAATTCATGAGGAATCGAAGTATAAAGACTGGCTATGTCCATTGTAACCAGTTGGCTATTCATAGGAACCACCAATGAAGATATCTTGCATAAAAGGTCAGTCGTGTCCTGTAAATACGAACTTAAATAACCTAATAAAGGTCTAATGAGTTGATCCAAGAATACTGCTAACGGTTGGAACATTGAATCTGTACCCTCAACAATAGGTCGACCGGGAGGGTGAATGAGTCTTTTATGTATCTTGGGTAATACATAAAATACTGGTATAATCGGATGTTCTTTAATCAGGAATTTCGCCTGTTTCTTAGTAATGATATCGGAGGCTAAAGATTCCTCAATTATCTTGCTTATTTTGCTCTTTACCCTCGGTGTAGGGTCAGCCGTCAGGGGACACTAGGGGTACATACGTATCAAAACCTCTATAACCCTGAGCACTCAGTTTATCCAGACGCTATGGACACCATAGGAGATAATTGAGTGTCTATAAGTGACTTACTTTATTATTATTATCATACTTTCTCTTCGGGGAGGGCTAGTGATTAGAGTGGGGTTCGTTACAATAGGGGACACTAGGGGTACATACGTATCAAAACCTCTATATAAGCTCAATACTATAATGCATATAATATATGTTCGTGACCAATTACTGCTGAAAAACACTTGCTATGAGAATCTATGGTTTTTTGCAGCTCTCTCAAAGTGGTATAATACCTAGGATCTAGTGATCAAGTTTCTTGATGAAAAAGAGGTTTGATTTGGCAAAGGGATGATGGTTCAAGTGACAACTTTCATAGTTTAAAATGTCCTTAAATTTATGTGACAAAATATGTCATTAGTCCAGGAAACCTTCTCCCAAGTCAAAATCTATTTTTATTTTTATTCTCTTTTTTTCTTCTTTTCTCTTCTTTTGAGCACACTATTATAGGTTTATACGTTGAGAATCTACAATCAACATAACAAAAATCAAATAAAATTCTAATAAAATTTAAATCAAAAATTAAACAATGGTAAAATTAATTAACATTGATTAAATATAACATTTGGTTCATGAAATTAAATTTTATATGTCTGAGCGATGTTTTTAGCAGGCACGTCTGTACATATACATTTTTCAGCAGCCATTATTATTATTATTATTATTATTATTATAATTATTGTATTGCGTATTATTATCATTATTTTCTGTTGCACATAAACTTTTATTGATGATAATCTGTTTGTTTACAACATGCATTTTCTGTTATATGCATTTTTCCAGGGGTTAAATCCTAAGAGGGTGTTCTCTCAACCTTAATTAACTGATTGTTCTGTGCACCAATTAACCAATCAGCAATACCCTTAGGGTATATACATGCTTAGCAGAGTATAATGTACAGGTCACAGATGAAGGCGTGAGCCGAAACGCGTCTGACCACTTAGTCTACATGTAGTTTTTATGTCCTATTATTTTACTTTCTATGCTTGCTCACAATAAAGGTGCATTGGATTTCAAATTTCGCTTGAGACCCGCTTTCTTTGTATACATTCAGCCGTCAATTTGTTATAATTCTCTGTATCCTGTAATTGGCGGAGGACCTCCTCCTTATATTTGTTCTTATGCATGATAACCAGGGCACCGCCCTTGTCAGCTGGCTTCAGGATCAAATCCTCATTTTTCTGAATGGATATCAGTGCTAATTTCTCTTGTTTAGAGATATTGGACTTCATTTTTGTACGGAAATTTCTTTTAAATTTTTCAAAATCTTTTTTAATTAGAGTGATATATGCTTCAACTGAAGCATTCTTATGGGGAGGATTGAAAGTACTCTTGGGTCTGATATTTCGTACATGAAATTGAAAGGGACTGGTAGGCTCAGTAGTGTTAACGTCTTCTTTGTTCGCAAAAAAACTCTTTAATCTCAAATTCCTAAAAAAACGATGAAGATCACATTCTAGTTCAAAAAATGTGTTTGGTGGATGGGGTATGTGTGGATCTGAGTGAACTTACACCTTTTGTTTCCTTGATAGTCATGATTGCTTTTTGTGAAAGATCAATTTGATCATATCCTTTGTTGAAGAATAAAAACTTCTTGATTCTAAGACTCAGTGGCTGGGATTTTTGAAATTTTGTTATTATTATACAGTCTTTGACCGGACTTTATCCCGTGCCTGAGCACACTAACTAGAAAGGGTGGTGCGGTCACACTTTATCGCATATATTAATTTGGTCTGTGACGTGCACACTCACGTTTGATGAGTACGATGGAAGGGACTAAGATGTTTGCTTACTCAGATTTGGATGCCTCACGAATAGCTACATTATGCGTTGGCAATAGAGATTTTTTGAATAATGAGCCTGATGTTAAGGAACCGCCGAGTCTAGAACAGATGATTAAGCAGAAGATTGTATACGAGTTACACTCAGTTACCTTAGCTGAGTATTTTAGACAGAAGCGTATCCCAAGGGGTCTCAGGAGTCATCTCCATCCCACATTATTTAGGGAAAATTCAGAATACTGTGACAAATTTGAGGGCATTTTAAATAAATGCTCCTATGACATCTTGATTCTGACAATAGAGTATATACAGAAGGAACTACCTAAGATGCAGCAAGAGATAGATCAGGTGGAACTATCTCTTAAGGAGTTAAAATCTGAAACAGACTTCAGCAATTTTAAATCCAAGCTGGACAGTGACCTTTCTGTCTTTAAAAAGGGTTTAGAAAGTAAGAAATATAAGAAATTTCAGAGAGATCTCACTGATTATCAAAATAATAAAGTCTATAGATGGCGTAATCCAGACTTTACACCCTTTAGAAGATTCAGAAGAGGGACACAAGTATATAATTTCCCAGGAGAATCCTCATCTGATAGTGATTTCAGTGACTCCTCAATCCCTTTTCCCTTAAGAGGACGTGGAACAAGAAATCGAAGAAGAGGAAGAGGAGGGGGGGGGGGAGGAAACACCGGAGACACAACATACCAGATCTCAACCCGACAGAATCGGAGGGAGCAGAGAGTCTAGTAGTTAATATATCAGGGATTGAGATCAGTGAGGAAATCAAAGGGGTATTACAAAAGGGATTATCCTTTGTCCCTACTACAACCCCAGATTTTTTTTAACTAGAATGTGATCTTCATCGTTTTTTTAGGAATTTGAGATTAAAGAGTTTTTTTGCGAACAAAGAAGACGTCAACACTACTGAGCCTACCAGTCCCTTTCAATTTCATGTACGAAATATCAGACCCAAGAGTACTTTCAATCCTCCCCATACGAATGCTTCAGTTGAAGCATATATCACTCTAATTAAAAAAGATTTTGAAAAATTTAAAAGAAATTTCCGTACAAAAATGAAGTACAATATCTCTAAACAGGAGAAATTAGCACTGATATCCATTCAGAAAAATGAGGATTTGATCCTGAAGCCAGCTGACAAGGGCGGTGCCCTGGTTATCATGCATAAGAACAAATATAAGGAGGAGGTCCTCCGCCAATTACAGGATACAGAGAATTATGACAAATTGACGGCTGACCCTACACCGAGGGTAAAGAGCAAAATAAGCAAGATAATTGAGGAATCTTTAGCCTCCGATATCATTACTAAGAAACAGGCGAAATTCCTGATTAAAGAACATCCGATTATACCAGTATTTTATGTATTACCCAAGATACATAAAAGACTCATTGACCCTCCCGGTCGACCTATTGTCGCGGGTACAGATTCAATGTTCCAACCGTTAGCAGTATTCTTGGATCAACTCATTAGACCTTTATTAGGTTATTTAAGTTCGTATTTACAGGACACGACTGACCTTTTATGCAAGATATCTTCATTGGTGGTTCCTATGAATAGCCAACTGGTTACAATGGACATAGCCAGTCTTTATACTTCGATTCCTCATGAATTAGGAATAGAGGGAGTATTCTATTTCTTAGAGAAGGACAACTTGTATTCCCCGAATGAAAGAAGACTTATCAAAGATCTCTTAAAGATCATTTTATATGAAAACTTTTTTCTATTTGAAGATACGTTCTATGTCCAAAAACAAGGAACAGCTATGGGCTCAAACGTAGCACCTACTTATGCGAACTTATTTGTAGGGAAGTTTGAGGAGGATGTGGTCTACAAGGATGAAGACTATAAGAAATTTGTTTTAGGCTGGTACCGTTACATAGATGATGTCTTCTTTGTTTGGACTGGTAGTGATGATGGCCTGATACAATTTGTATCAAAACTTAATTCGGCACATGAATCCCTTAAGTTTACTATGGAAGCAAGTAAGTCCAAAGTAAGCTTTTTAGACACCATGATATCGATTATAGATCAGAAACTCAGAAGTGATTTATTCTCTAAAGAAACGGATTGGAATAATACCTTACGGTATGAAAGTTTCCATCCCCCTTCTCTGATTAAGAACCTCCCATTAGGTCAACTACTGCGGACTAAAAGGATTGTGGATGATCCAGTAATTTGCCTACAGAGATTGGATGAAATGTCTAAAAAATTTTTAGACAGAGGGTATCCAGTGCAAATTCTGGAAGAAAACATGAATAAAGTACTGAACATTGACAGGGCTAGCCTATTGAGTAAGACTACTCGTGAAGCAAAAAATTTTTCGGTGCCCTTTGTGAGTCACTTTGGATCACATAGTAAGGTCTTTAAAAGGATAATCTTACAACATTGGCACTTATTAAGAGAGGATATACAGGTGGGTAAGATCTTCAATGAGACTCCACTATTCTCTTTTCGGAGAAATAAAAACCTGAAAGATGAACTGATACGGGCTGATTGGGGTTCCATGAGAAAACCAACTACAATTAATAAGAAAGGCTCTTTTTCCTGTATGAACTGTGCTCTTTGTCATTCTATGTTACAAGGGGATCACATTACCCACCCCTTATCAGGCAAAAGGATTCCGATCAATGGTAGGTTCTCTTGCAGTTCTAAATATGTTATATATGTTATTAAGTGCCCATGTGGCCTAGCATATGTAGGAGAGACCACACAGACTGTCCGTGATAGGATACGTCAGCATAAAGCAGCCATAGGTAAGGATGACGAGGATGCACCTGTGGCCCATCATTTCACCCGATTGGCACACAACAAGAGCCAATTAAGGTTTCAAGTGATTGATGGGGTCTCCCCCCTACGGAGAGGAGGTGATAGACAGAAAATACTATTCCGTAAGGAGGCACTATGGATTAAAAAATTGGATACCATGGTCCCCAAAGGTCTTAATAGAGACATTTCCTGGGGAAATTTCATCTGAGCTTTTCAACAGTTCTTAATTGGCGAATTGCTTTCTTAGAATGTGTCCTTCTCAAAGAGATGAAAAACTGAAGAGAGGTAGGAAAAGGTTGAAAGAATTGCGATTGTTTGGACATGAAGATCCAATAATGCACATGGTTCTGATCCACGATAAGGGTTTAAATAATTGCGACTTTTGGACATTCAGATCCAATAATGTACGTGATCCTGACTCACGGCGTGATAGTCCTGCGATATTTAAATAGGATATATGACATCCAGTTCCCTTTGGATAGAATTAACCATCTATCCTACAAATACGTTAAAGTAGAATTGATCATATAAGGGTAGTTTCTTCTGTATGACTCATTTGTTATAGAAATTAGAATTGCGAGAACCAGCATAAAATAGGGTAACAAAGAGGTCTTTTGAGACCCTTGGGACATGCTTTGTCTGAGCCGATTAAATAATTGTGATTTTTTGGACATGAAGA